>NW_017306964.1:674001-707616 GCF_000935625.1 Nanorana parkeri
TATATATATATATATAGTCTACAGAGACAGCAATCCCCCAAAAGGTTGTTGTTACCAGCAGCATATTCCATTTTGGCATGGGTCCCTGCATCTCTGGCTTCTCAGTCAGGTGCCAAAAATCTCGTCTGGAAGTTGCTGTAGCCTGGGTGCTGTAAAAAACCCCATCCAGGATTAGACCCTAAGCCAATAGTTAATCAATTAAAATGACTGAATCAAAGTGGTGGTTAAAGCCTCAAAACCAAAGCCTCCCAATGCAGTGATGATGATTAGACATGTGCACTGCCAAAAAATTTGTTTCGTTTCGTTTTAAATTCGGATTTGTGTTATTTCGTTTTTCGGGATTCGGATGTGAAAGTCAATTCGGATTCGGAATTCGTATTCGGCCGAAATTCGTTAGCGGTAGTTCGTTCGAACGTTCGTTTCGTTTCTTATTCGTTTCGTACATTCGTTCGTCCGTTTGCAGCAAACGGACGAACGAATGCTAACGAATTTCGGAAACAGACATTCTACCGCTAACGAATTTCGGAAACAGACATTCGGATTCGTTTGCATTCGTTATATCTGTAATTCGGAATACGGATACATCCGAATGTCCGAATTTCCGAAAATTCGTCCGAATTTCGATTCGGAACGAAACGAATCGCACATGTCTAATGATGATGCTCCCTCATGGGCTGGGTCCATGCACTCACAGTATGCTCTTAGTCTTCCTTATTGAATGATTCTGGGTGCCATTCAACCCAGAAGACTAAGAACCACTCACAGTGTAATGTTGCAGACCACACAACTGAAGCCCTGCACCAGAAAAGCGGCAAAGAGAACCTTACATGTCATTGATGACCAGTCTAATGTAATTTTAAAAAGATAAGTATAAAAAATGTAAAAAATACATGCATGGAGGTGGATGTGGGATTTGCTGCTAAGGAGAAGCAGCGAGTTAGGCTTTAATCATAGAGTATTGTGGTGAATCACTTGCACTCCATACATCATGTGGACCTTTTTATTATTTTTCCAAGTTACAGGACAGAAGATCACCAGCACTCAATAGGATGAAAGTGTGAACTATGCTTGCTTTTATTGAAGTTACATCACATCACACATGTCATCAAGCCACGCAGGGTCCCTTCTTCAGGGTCTCAATGTTGTACTGAAGAAGGGACCCTGGGTGGCCTGGAATCGTTGGCTTGATGATACATGTGACGTGATGTAACTTCAATAAAAGCGAAAACAGTTCAGGCTTTTTTCCTGTTGAGTGCTGGTAATCTCCTTTCCTGTAACTTGGGCTTTATTTATTCTACTCTGTATTTAACACACAAAAAATTTCCATTTAGCACATAGTGTATTATTGCAGTTTTTCTCTCATTGATTACTTTTTCTCTCTGTGATTATTCAACAAGTATAAAGAATATGAATGTCACTTACAAAGGAAGGCAAATGCAAACAGCAGTTCACTGTCTGATAAAATACTGTAAGCTTAGTAAATATTATGACATTAATTCACTAGCCAACACATTTTGATCCATTCCTTAGGAGCATGTAGATAAGTCCAAGGACAAAAACAAAGCGTGTAAATAGTACTAAAGACAGCATAAGACACCTGTATGTAAAGCATCCACATGTAGATCTTGATATTAAAATTATGACAAGAATGGAGTATCAGTATTTATAGGTCAGTTTGAGCTAATGTATTGCGTGGTCTAGAAAATTAATTATCACTACAGGCAGAGGCAAAAACAATATACAGATGTATTTAAAACCTATATCATCCGTTAAACTCAGAGAAGTGTACATTTTACAACTTCTTACTACTTTGTAGTATTTGACAAAAAATTAATGTAACCACTCACATGTTTTTAAGTTAATCATTCAACTTGATGACCAAAATTGAATGGGGTATGACCTGAATAGCTGGATTACAATAGTAGTGGGTAGAGTTTAAATTACAGAGGGAATTCTCTGTTTTAGTCTTCAGATGTTGGAACATGCTGTTTATAAAGATTAATTTCACAGGAACTTACAAAGGCACTTCACACAGTGGGTGTATTATTTGATATATAAATGTAATAAAAATTTGGGTTTGCTTGATAAGCTGAAATTGCAATACCTCAAAATAATAAAAAAAAGTAAAGCACAGCAAAATACAGTTTTGAGTTGGTTGCACTGATTAGAGACTTTGAAGAAGACAAGTGTATACCAGTAAATGTGTTATTCTACCTGAACTTGCGGAAAAGTAAACATAAATACTGCAGCTTCTAAAATGTTAATAATGTCATTGGATTCTCTGCCATCAGAGGCACCAACATCATGTTTAAGTGCTCTGTGTCATTGAAAATGTTCAAAGCTTCTCCATTATCACATCCTGAAATTAAACCTCTGCTAAGCTTCAGTGGAAATCATTTTAAGAGGCAAATAATTCTTCACACAAGCTGATGGCAATCACGATGTCTGTATGAAACTGATAAGATTCACTGGTAAAACTCTACCAGACGGTCTGTAATGATTTGTCTGGTTTATACCCAAAAAGACACCATTAGCTTTAATTTTACTTCTTTCCCTCCTCCCACCCAATCTATAGAACTGTGCAGGTTACTGGGAGGCCAATACTCTTCTTTGCTTATTACAGAATCTGGAACAGCAGATAACACACACTTATATATGCCACATTGATGATGTGTAAAAAGTGTAACTATCACATTGAAAATTATTCCAGAAGGTATTTGTACCTGCAGCTCATCTCTTGCATAACTTCATATGACTCAGCTATATATTAAATTCAGTTAATTCACACCATATATCTCAATGTTTGGTTTAATGAAAATAGCCTATTTAGGTTATACATACCTATGTGTTTCTCTATGTATTTGTTATTAATCTATCTATCTATCTATCTATCTATCTATCTATCTATCTATCTATCTATCTATCTATTTATCTATCTATATATCTATCTATCTATCTATCTGTTCATCTAATGATGAAAAAGTAAATCTATAACTATAATACAGGTACATTTTAGGCTTTTGTAGGCCTTAATGAAATGCTAACTAGTAATGGTTCTTCCTATGTCATGAAATGGTTCTGTTGGGGGTGAGGTTTCAGAAGAATGTGTGATTGTTTTATGGCCATGGCCAAGAAAAGGGAATGTGCTAAAGGCTCTTTTGTACCTGCAGTACAGTTTATGTCTGTACTGCAGGTAACAACATTTAATATGGGTTCATTTAAGGCTTAAAGCCGAAGTATAGCGTTCACACATAATACTTTCGTTTTTCAAGACTTACCTGTTTTTAGACCCAGTCATGTCAGCACTGGGCCTGTCCATTGCTCTTTGTTCTGAGTTTAGTGGGAAAGGCTGGCAGGCTCCTGTAAACAATAACAGCATTCTGCCTCAATTTTCTTACCAAAGAATTATATGAAAGAACACATCCTCAGGATATTTTTAGATGTGCTTGCTTCTCTCTGCTGGCCACTGGGTGCTGCAGACTTTAGTAGTGCAGTCTGCTGATAGGTGGACTGGTTGCAGGCACATCTAAAGGGATACTGGGGAGAAGTGATGAATGAATGATAGAGGTAATTCAGACATTAAATGAAGGTGGATCCCAATCCCACTTCTCCCAATCTGTGTGCGACCCGAACAACATAGACTGCACTCATCAAATTCCAAAGTAGTTTCCAGCCGGTATAGGAAATTAATATCAACCAGAAAGCACAAACAATCCTTCCTTTGGTTCTCCTGCTGTGAACTCCGTGCTGTTGAGTATTTTGTAAGTGACATCACCATATAGCCGCCTATCATGCAAAGAAGCCATATCTAAACATGATCTAGAAATGCTACCATCTTCTCTGGGCCAAAGCTAATTTAAAATGGTTTGTTGCAAAGTGGAAAACTGTTACGTTGTTCAGAGGAATCATAATTAGAATTTTTTTTGGTAACCATGGGTGCCCTGTCCTCCGGACTACAAAGGAGATGCAACATCCAGTTTATCAGTGCTCAAAAGCCTGCATCTCTGATGGTATGGGGGTGCATTAGTGAATATGGAATGGGCAGCTTGCACATCCGGAAAGGCACAATCAATGCTGAAAGATACAGTATATCTAGGTTTGGCAGGGAATTCCTTTTGTATTTCAGCAGAACAATGTTAAACTGCATACTGCATCTATGACAACAGCGTAGCTTCGTAGTAGAAGAGACTGGTTGCTTAACTAGTCTGCTTGCAGTCCAGACCTTTACCAATTGAAAGTATTTAGTGAATCTTGAAGCGAAAAATACGACAAAGAAGACCCAGGACTGTTGAGCAGTTAGAATCCTATATCAGGCAAGAATGGGCCAACATTCCTCTCTTAAAACTCCAGCAACTGGTCTCCTCAGTTCCCAGAGGTTTACAGTGTGTTGTTAAAAGAAGAGGGGATGCTACACCGTGATAAACATGGCTCTGTCCAAACTTTCTTGAGAAGTGTTGTTGCCATCAATTTTAAAATGACCTTTTTTTTCTTAAAATGGTAACTTTTCTCAGTTTAAACATTTAATATGTTTTCTATTGTGAATAAAATATGGGTTAATGTGTTTTGCCAATCATTGCATTGTTTTTATTAAGATTTTACAGTGTCCCAACTTTTTGGGAATTGGGGTTACGGAACTGAACTCTAGCGAACAATTTTTAATGAGTTTTTTTCCTTTTGGGATAAAGATTTTACATAAATTAATAAAAGCTGACCATTGTAAGTACAGCTTGTTTCAAGCCCCTAATTGCCCCTCTTTCTGGACTGCATGGTCTGTAAAGGAATTTGAAAAATTACAGATTTCTGTCAAGATTGGCAGGTAAAAAAAGGAAGAATTGCCAAAAAAGAAAACCAATGCATCCATCACATCTAAGGCTAGGTCCATACTAGGGCGTTCTGTGACCGTGCGGCAATCATGCACGAAACCGTGCAGGTGGCTGTGCAGTCACAGAATCGCACACCACCCCCGGTCCCTCTGGTGGTGCCATTATTTTCAAATGACACCCCAGTCGTGTCAGGCAGATCACTCAGTTTCCTGCCGCGATACCGCCTGTGCAATTGCGCACGATTGCGGTTCAAAAAATTATTGGCGTGCGGATATAACCCCATTGAAACCCATGGGGTCACAATCGCTGTGTGCAATTTTGCACAAGCGTGTGGTCCCCGGGACGTGCGTCCTGGGATCGCTGATATCTGAACCTAGTCTAAGACTTGGTAAGCTGCAATATATAATTTTTATACTTAACTGGGTTTAGATAAACTTCAAGATAAGAAAGTAACACATACATTTTTTTTTGGGGGGGGGGGGGGGCAAACAAAACTCTTGCACCAGGGCCCTTTGTTCCTTAATAAACTTTATTTTGGCAATATTTTCTTGCAAAATCCTTTTTATTTTTTTGTAATCTATAGAAAAGTATCTTCTTTCTATTTTGACCAGTGTTAGTTTTTAGGAATTATAGAATAAAAAAGGAAATCTTTTATTTAAACATTTTTTTTCAGTTTTATGCATATTTTTATGTGATACTGAAAAAAAAACAAATACATAAAATGGAAAAAATTAATTGGAAAAAAATTGAAAGGTTAGAAAACATCAGAAACAGTGTAATAATTGGAGTAATGAGTTGATTAGGGCTGACCAGAGTGTACTATGGGTTAATGAGACGCTAAACAGGAATACATTTATATTTAAAAAAAAGCAAAAATAATTGTTGGTTTGACTCCATATGCTGATCTACATATAAATGAAATAGTAAATGCAATGGGGTTAATTTACTAAAGGCACATAGGCTGTTCACTGATTGGGTTTGGCTTTAGTAAATTAACCCCAATGCAATATTACATTTTTACACTATATGACTCAGTAGCCCTTGCAGACAAATTTACAGACGATCTACACAAAGCAATAGCTTTGTTATCTTCACAATTTGATGCCAATATTATCAGTGGGGGAGTGGCAGCAGGGTGAGATGAGCTGAAAATGGGAGAGAAACCCTAAAAACTTTCTTTTAAAAGTTTTTTTAGGGCGTATTCCCTACACTCAATGTCCTCAAGTGGTTAAGGTTGAAGTAAGTTATAGAAGCTTGTTCAATCTTTTTTTATTTGTACATTTACATTGTTTCTTTTTTCACTTTTATTATTTCTTAGTGCACAGTGTGTGTATCTAGAAAGAAATACAGTGGCAGCTATTACTGACATGACTATGTTGCTAACCTATGGTGCTAACAACTCAAAATATTTAATAAGTTTTAGAGATGATTAACACGTTATAATATTTTACAAAATGCCATGTCAGGTTGCTAAAACTTCCCACAGTGAGTTCATGTCTGGAAAGGTTAATTATTTTTTACCTAATGTTAAACTACTCAACCAATTGTAGCCCCTATAGAGTTGCTACAAAGTTAATAGTATTCTGCAAGGATTTAACACTGCGTTAGTGCAGAGCCAGAGAGAGACTGTGTTAAAATGAACTGTTAAAACTACAGTGCGCAGGAGGCTTTGGGATCAGCAGGTGGAGTAAGCAGGGCTGGATTGATTGAGCATGGTATCATTCTGAGTTGCCTGCCATTATTACAGGGAGAGGCATACACCCTGTGGTAAGCTGCCCTGATCCCTCTCCGATGTTGCTGTAGTGCAGGCGAAAGACTGCATGCTCTTTCTTGACTGGTGACTCCTGAATCATACCAGTGAGAGACTGATCCAGCATAGAGGGGAGACATGGCCCGGATGAACAATTGGATCCTGGGACTGGCATACCAGTGTGACACTGCCACCCCTCTGCTCCAGCATGAATCCTGAGTGGACTGCATGGCTGCTACCATTGATCGGGACCAGCCATCCTCTGCACACAGGTTTGCTGTGAGGACCAAGGGAAGTTGGCTGGAGAAGATGGGATCGCTGCCTTCTCGCTGGCCAACTTGACAACTGCTATTCAAGTCACCAGATTGGTGAGAGGCTGTTGACCACTGCATTGCTGTGTCTTAGATTATCTTGCAAACAGTACATTAGGCCCCACCGTTGGCTAGCCAAAGCAAATTCACTGGACAGTAGGTTAAAGACCCGGGTCTGTTTGAACTGAGACTTTGGGGTTGATTTACTAACCTTATAAACACACCACGAACATGTATACACCTCTGTAGTGTGTTCCCTCCCAGCATGATCTATGGGTGGAATCTAAACACCTTTGTAGTGTGTACACACCCAGCAGGTGTGGTGTGCAAAGCCCAGCATGAATTACAAGGTGATGTTGTGTAAATTAGCTCTATGTTGTGTTGCTTGCGTTGATGAATGCAGGAATGTAAATGCATGAGCTAACCATTTTTGTCTAAACTGTGAAGCAGCATTATATATGCATCATGTGCATGATTTTTCCATATATGGCATTAGTGGAAATATGCTTTTAGAGACTTTTTGGTTGATAAATAAGTTTTGCTGTGTGAAAATCACACGAACCTGGTGCGTGCGTGTGTTTAGGTTAGTAAATCACCCCCTTTGTTTCACAGTTGCTACCACATGACAGGTCACCTTAGCCAGACCAGTATTGCAGTTAAATGCAGATAGACAGCCACAGCTGAGGTATATCTGCATGACAAATGAGATTCCATGGTAGGCGCAGGCATTTGCTTTTGTTTCTCCTGTTCATATCTCTATTATGTAAGTACATCACTTGTCTGGTAAAGCTTTTATAACACCCTACAAGGTGGTGTGCTGTGGATCCATCACAAGTGGTTCATCACAGAGGTGAGACAGAAATACCAATTTATTCCAGCGGCTCCATCGGGGATGAGCACTTCACAATATATTAGGGAACAGTGTCATGTGTCACTACATGACTGCACTGCTGTCTGAGAGTGCTGTGCAGGTTCTGAATATCCTGAGCCATACACTGATATACATTTGTAGTCAGAGCCCTACTGATACGTACCTGAACAAAGAGATGATGAACCTGCCTAACTGGACCTGAGGTGTGCTGTGATCGCTATGATCAGTATGCAAATAAGGGGGCATATTCAAAGTGTAAAATGTTATCAGAAGGGGTAAGGGTGGGTGGGGTGTCAGGGATGTACTGACAGGTTAGTAGGGAAAACGGGGGGTTTAAATGCGTGGGGCTCCTCCCACAAACACAGCTAACAAGTTAGCCTAAAACTTGTAGCCAGAGCCCCACTGATACGTACCTGAACATAGAGATGATGAACCTGTTTAACTTGACCTGAGGTGTGCCGTGGTCGCTACGGTCAGTATGCAAATAAGGGGGCAAAAATACACTGTGGGGATGGAAAACAGGATTTATTGAAAGGGAACAAATTTACACAAGAAGTTCAGAAAACGCCTGAGCCATCTCCAACTGAGGATTTGGCACATATCTAGTATAACATCCCGAATTCCATCTGCCCAACTGTTTGATGACATGGACAGGTATACACTTACTAGATGCTGCGGAGGCTGCCCCAGTCCTAAGCATATTACCCAAATAATAATCCCCTGTTCGGGGATTTAGGCCCGTGTTAGCTATTTAAAAAAATGGATGTGCCTCAAGAATTGTGAGGAACTGAGTGGTCCAACTGAAAAGGGTAACAGGGGGCTATCAGGAGGGTAACGACCAAGAGCGGCTACCAACTAATCTCGACCAGACACCAGGCATTGTGAGTGGTGGAAGTGCTTAACCTTAATGCTCTTGCCAGGTTGCAGAGTCTTAGAGTGTTCCAGATATAGAGTAAAGTGCGTTGGGTGGCGAATCAGATATCTCTTGGCAAGAGTGGGGGCCTGTGACCTGGTGACAGTAAACTCCCCGGGTCTGAGAAAACTGTAGAACACCAAATAGATGGCTGCTTTCAAAACTAGGCTGGGGAGTTTACCAAAGGGGACCAAGAAAGCATTTGGTCAAGGTCCTGAAACATGCTCATGGAAACGGGAAGACGAGTAACTCTAGACCTCTACCGTAACTTCTGAACACCCTTGAGTATAGCCTTGATAGGGTGGGCTGAGAAGACTGACGGCCTATCCAGATCTAGAAGGGACATATGGTGCTGAAAGCCAGGCAGGTATAATTTAAGCGTGCTGTGTGACTGTCACGGCCGCCGCCGTCACCAGCCAGCGAGGAGGGAGGATGCGGCAGCCAGCCGCTCCTTCGTTGGGCCGATTGCGTTCCAGGGTGGAGCGCACGCTCGTCACTTCCGGGTTTCGGGACCGCGTGCGTTCCACCGTGGAACGCGGAAGTGCACCAATGCGTGCCTCGGCTCCTCCTTCACTTCTGAGCCCTATTTAAACGCCCAGACGAGACAGCATGGCGTTCCAATATTGAGTCAGAACGCCTGCTGTCTCCTGCGACCCTCCAAGCTACAGACTGTGCCTCCAGCTTATCAAAACTACCCGGACACCACCAAGGACCCCCAGCTACTCCCATTCCGGCTTATGCTCCAAAGCGCAAGTACTCTTAGTGCAGTTGCACACCATAAACATTCAAACTGTCTCTGAGTATATACTGCAAGCTTAACTACAATACTGGGGGACTGTTCACTGCTACTGTTGTAGATAACCTTCTAGATCCTGCTGAATCATTGACCATTGAAGTTATCCATTGCTCGTCCAATAGCACACTTAACTTTAACCCTTGCCACTCTATTATTTAAACCTGAGGCTGTGATGCAAGGTACCCTAACTCTCAGTTCACATAGAGAGTGAAACCAGGGTACCAGACCTGAGAAGCCTCCGCAGCTGTGATCCACGTGACCATTATCCATACAGGCGTGACATTGACATGTCAAGGTTGGTGTGACAGTAAGCCACAAAAGACAGGATATACGTAATATCACCTGTATCCAGCCTAAGGTACGCTCTCTGGAAATCAAGGAACTTATTCCAGGCCGAAGCGTAAGCCCTTTTAGTGTTCTTGGACAATGAGATATCAATAATGTGGCAGGCAGCAGACCAATGAGGGTTCAGTCCATTGTCATCAGGGAGAATGGGGGTGCAGGTGTTGCAGAATTGTCCACCCAGGGATGCTGTTGGAAGAAAAGGGTAAAGTTACATTGAGACAGGGCATCGGCTGCAGTATTAGAACTCCTGGGAATGAACGGACAGGTAATATTAAAGCTTTGCTGCAGGGATAACCATATCAACCTTCTCAGAAACAAAATAATAACTAATGAGTTGGACCTCCCTTTATTGATGATATCTGCTGTGGCTTGGTTATCTCTCAGGAAGACCACTGTCTGACCTGACCACAGAGGAAACCAAATTGTCGCTGTGGCCACAATTGGGTAAATCTCAAACAGAGAGGAAATCTGCAAAAATTCCAGAACCTGAAGAACCTCTTCAGACCAGGGAGCCGCTAACCAAAGGGGGCCAAAAATAGCTGCATAGCCCCTAGAGGCTTGCGGTATCAGTGACAACATGGGGTGAACTATCAGAAACCTGCAGGATGAACATTGATACACCATTCCACTTACCAAGGAACTCCTCCCACATCGAGAAATCACGCAGGGGTCCAGATGAACCAGGGACTCCGCATCAGGTGCAGAAGGCAGCAGCACAAGCAATCCGGATATGAATTACCCACCCTGTGGGATTATATGCATAGCAAAATTGAGCATGCCCAGCAATGATTACAGTTCCTTCCAGGTAGCAGTGCGGGACCAAACCATTGCCCAGCTGGCAAGCCTTATCCCATCTAGCTTGTCCAGAGGCAGAAAAGCTTGCATGCGAAGGGAGTCTAAATAAATCCCCAGGAAGGTGATAGCCGTGTCCGGGCCTTCCATCTTGTGGGCTGCCACATTGAGTTTGTTAAAAATGGCCAATAGTGACAGCAGATCAGCAGAGGGCCGAGCAGCACTCACAACCAAAAGAAAGTAATCTAGATAGTGAATAACCATCTGGCAACCCATGTAATTAGTGATAATCCAATCCAGGGCCTGGGCAAATTGATCAAACAGCCACGGGCTGCTCTTGGACCCGAATGTAAGTTTCAGTGCAAAGTAACACTCATCTCTCCACTTGATACCGTGCCTCTGTCAAAGCAAAGGCCTGATCGGGTATCGCCCCCTACATCTCAATGGGACCATTACTGCCTTCTAGCGGCCAAGAAAAACATCCTACGGATGTGGATACACATTACACCACCTACCTTAAATGAGGTCAAGGCCACGTTACACCAATTAATGCTGATACACAAGCTAGACACTAGACACAATTTGGACCGTACTGGAAATTTCTTTCATACATGGACAGAATATCTCTTGCAAGAACTCTCTCTTGACCAACTTAGGGATATTATGGTTATCTTCAAAAAATCCTCCTGGTATCTTTTGGCCAAATTAGACAACTCCTTGGGCGCATTGGATGTTCTATGATTGATTATCTGCTAAGCTCTATCATTTTATTTTTCCAACGTCACACTCCATTCACCCCAACACACAAGTCAGCTGCTAATGATATGTATATTCATATATGAGTCTCCCCTACACCCTCTACCTATGCAGGTTTTTCTTTCTTTCTTTCTTTCTTTCTTTCTTTCTTTCTTTCTTTCTTTCTTTCTTTCTTTCTTTCTTTCTTTCTTTCTTTCTTTCTTTCCTCCTTCTCTATCATTTCATGCCTTGTCTATTTCCCCCCGGACAATGTATTACATATTGTATTTTGTTTTGTTTTATTTTGCATTATCTTACAAAATTTAGATCTGCAATCTAATGTTAGAGATGTGTTGCAATGAAGCTATTCACCTGCTTAATATAATACGCTTAATATACCTAATTACCCAGGGCTCACTTTCCTGTATTTATTTGGGCTCTAGGGATTCATTACATGTTGTTGACCTGTGCATTCATATAGTATGCTCTGTACTGTTATGGGGCTTCGAAATCTCTTGTTTTGAACTCTTTTTCTCTCTCTCGACTGTTACTCCTGAAATGTCATTGCATTGTTAACCGTGGAAATTCTTAATAAAAAACTATTTGCTTTAAAAAAAAAGGCCTGGTCGGGAGAAGCTGGAAAGCATCCAAAATGTCTGCCTCGGACAACCAGGACCCCCTACATGCCTAAATTATGGCATGAATAGCCTGATCCACAGATGAATATTTAAGAGAAAATTCCTTTGACAGGATCAGCAAATTCAGACTGGGCACACTTCAAGAATGAGGAGCAGACATATCGTAAATCAAGCAATTTTTTTTGAGAAATACACTTTAACCAAAAAACAAATAATAAAGTTCTTCTTCAACTCCTGAGCCAACAGAATATCAATCATATCCGGGTCCAGGGAAGAGGACAGGAGATTCCTGCATTCAAATGAAGAGGTGGGCAAAGTAACAGACCCCATGTGAAACCCATGCCTGAATCCTTGAGCCAGGAACTCACCAAAAGCAGGGGATGGGTGCTCCACTAAACAATAGGCCAGGAACCCCATGTCAATATGGCATAGTCATTCTGAGTCAGCCTGCCGCAGAGTACAGGCTGACTTGGGATGGGCCCTGAAACAAAGGGAGCAAATATGCAGCAGGCGACACTGCCCAAAATTACAGGTGGTATAGATAAAATAATTGCCAATTTTACCCAGGAAATGAATGGGCCTGCCTAATTTGTGCAATTGCACCGTCTGCTTGTGGTTGGAAGGAGGGCCCATCGCAGACCCAGAGGGGCTAGGGGCAGCAGGTTTATCAGCACTGGGGCACCACATAGTGGGTAGTCATAAAAGTCAAAGCCACCAAACCTATGTCCCAATACAACCACTCTGACCCCCTGGCTGTAGATGGTGGAATGGAGATGAACTCCTCAATGTTGGAAGCTTGCAACATTCTGTACAGGCTGAAACAACAACTGACAATGTAATCGGATGTAGTAAACCGGAAAAAGGAGAGCAACCACCAACAGCAGCATGTCCACCCAACTGTGCACCTGAGGGCACCTGAGACACAGCAGGCAATTAATCTAGGACCAGAACCACGTCCGTCCAATGGCCAGGAATAGGTGTGTAGAACAGGCAACTTATAATGTATGAGCGGGGGACCCAAGAAAGGTAGGGACCAATAAACAATGGCTAAAAACACTTAGAGCCCCCCCGACCCCAGTCTGGGGTAAGTCTATGTGAAAGCAGGTGTGTCTGCTAAATTATGTGTCAAGTAGCAATAAACAAAACCAAATCACTGAACAGAAACAAACCGTACAGGCTAGTGTATGTTAAGTAGTGTGGTGTGACGCCCTAACGTAGTGTGATGGTGCACTTACCGTAACGTGATGGAAACCACTAACCAAGTTTCACACTCCTGATGAGAATGGAGAGGCCGAAAATTCCCATGGGGAACTGGAGCGCTCCACATACAAGACACCGAACCTGCGAGTAAAGGGAAAGCATGTCAAACCCCAATCCGAGTGATCCAAATGAACGCCCCCTGCCCACATGCATCACCAAGACAAAACTCACGCATGCCCCCTTCCCCGACATATTTTACATTTCCCTTATTTAATTTTTTTTCTAAATTGCATTCAACCCTCCCCCCCAACCATTTGTTTTCTTTTTACCCCCTTTTGATTTATTTTTTTGTGGCCCCTTTAACAACAATTTCATTTTAATAATAGACAAAATCGCACTGCAATGGAATGCACGGCAGTGTGTTCTGCTGTGCTGTGATGGAGCTCCATTTATATGTGCATTGCTTGTACAGCTCCTCTGCGCGCCCTGTAGAGGTTCCGGGAGGCAGAATGTGATGTTGCTCCAGTCCAGGCACCTCTACAGGACATGCGAGAGAGCTGTAAGCAATGCATGTATGAGTAGAACTCCCTCGCAGCCATACCCCCAGCCCACCCCACCTCGACAAGACAACACTCAGCGCCGGGCAGCATATTTTGAATGGCTGATCGGTGCAAGAATTGACGGTGCTGCACTATGGGGAGGCTAAGGAGCCTCAAAACTAGAAAAGTGGAAGACATGCGGTGACCCACTGAACATGGGGTCGCGACCCACTTTTGGGTCACGACCCACCAGTTGAGAACCAAGGACATAGAGAATAACAACGTAAGTGTAAGGCAAGAAAGCGAGACCGTATACACAAATATATAAACAGCGTAGATGACAAGCGTATCTGACAGAGAAGACAATCCACATGCTCACGAGCTGGACCGAGATCGAGATTTTCAAATTTCCCATTCATGACAGGGAATGAGCAGCTGAACCGCAGCCGAACACAGCCGAGGGAACTGGGGAGCCGAAGGCAGCCGATCAGATAACAGCCGACAGGAGCCAAAAAGCACCACAAGATAGGAGGAAGCTGCGTCTGATGCAAGCCAGTGAATATGGAAGTCGGAACGGAGCCACAGCAGGCACGGCCATGCTGACAGGTGAATAAGGGAAACTGAAGGGCGGTTTAAATGTGTGGGGTTCCTCACACAAACACGGCTAACAAGTTAGCCTAAAACTTAACAAACATTTGAAACATGGATTTCTTGTTCCTACCTATAGGTACAATTAGACAGCCCAATTTCTACATTTTTGGACTATAGACATAGCCTTTTTATTTCGGTTACATACCCACATGACAATAAAATCAGATTAATTTGCAATAAAATATATTTTACAATTTACATTGCATAAATCTGTACAGTTATTTTGTAATTTACATATTGGCATTTTCAACTTATTTCCTACATATAACTGGTCCAATGCATAAAATGATATACAAATTTGTTGGATTTGTATTTTTGAATGACAGACTCCATTTATTTTGACTGAGGGAACCTTGTAGTGCACCTTTGATTAACCTTTACAGCTAAGCTCTAATTCAATGCTGTTGATAGAAATTTATATGCATACGTATTTATTTTTGTATGAACTTGAATGCATTATCATTCGTTTATGAAATGAATACATTCCTAATGTGCTGGACACATTCTTGTCATGAAATGCAGTAATCAAAAGCTATTAACTGAATGTAAAAAAATATTCACCTTTGAAATATAATGACTTAATTGTTGTTTTAATGTAATAGCATGGTATAGCAGCAGTTACTGGATACAATTTAAATCCTTCTCCTGCAGGAATTCAACAAATTAAAACCCATTGCTCTTTGCTTATGGAATAATTGAATTTTAGTGAGCCGGTTAAAATTTGCCCAAAACCTGATGTACAAATTTAGTGTTCCAAGTGCCCACTGATGTTCCCCAATAGACATGTAAGCTGTGGAAAAAATTGGTTTGGTTCAGATATTTCGTTATTTCGGGATTCGAGATTCAGATCCGAAATTCAATTTGGTTCGGGTTTCGGATTCGGATGAAATCCGGATTGTCGTTTTGTTTCAGATGAGTTTCCGAACATTCGTTGTGAATACCACAGAAAACCATATACAGATATTAATACTAAAGCTGAAACTCCTAGACCCGAATAGCATTCGGGAGTCCGAATTTCTGAATACTATTTGGGAGCTCCAGAAAGCAATACGGGTCTGGGAGCTATATTACAGCTGAGGCTTCAAGACCCAAATGGCATTCGAGAGCTCTCGAATGCTATTCGGAAATTCGGACTGCATTCGGGTCTTGGAGCATCAGTTTTTGGCCAGAAAAGTTGCATGTCCGATTCAATTTAGTTTTTGAACGAAATTTGGACGGGATCCAAAATGTGGAAATGGAAATTTGGTTTCAGACACATTTGGATGCATTGGAATTCCCATATTTGGATGTGTCTGAATGTCCGAATTTCTGAAAATTTGTCCGAATTTTGATTCAGAATGAAATTAATCGCACATGTCTATTCCCCAATATAGGGGAAGCTCATACTTAAACAGAACACAAGCTCCCTTTCCCTTGGAAACTATTTCTTAGGGAGGGAAATTACCTTATTAGGCCAATTATAACATAGGAGATGGGGGACTCTCATCCCACAACCCCCCCCCTGTTAAAAGCAAGGTCCTCATTGTATCCTGGTCACATAGGAGGTGAACAGCTCATGTTTTTTGGACTGAGGGATTGCTAGCTAAGGGGGCCCACTTCACACTTTAATCCACCTTACCAGTTCCCTGAGTGAACCTCTCAATGAACATCATGTAATGGCAGTTTTACATGTTATGGATTAGGTGAGTGTATATTTTTTATTCCATTCCATAAACTCAAATGAGGAGTTAATCCATGTGGTGCTGGAGTAGCCCCACTGCAAGGGTTAACTTTAAAAATCCTGGAATTCTTCTTTAAAGAAAACCAGCCCAAACTGCCACAGGCTTGGAATTGTGCACAATGGATTGCTCACCCCTTGATGTTAGATATAGTCATATAGGTTTTGGTTATTTGTAAAGTAAAACTAAAACATTTTTAGTTGTTTTGGTAGATCAAGGAGGGTTGTAACCTCTGTTTTTTAATACTGTGCCACCCATGGAGAAAGTTCCTCTTGATTTATGTTCAAAAGTCACAAAAGTAAGTGAGAGGTAATCCTCCCAAAGCTAAAAGGGCTGTATAACATGTTACTTTTATTTACTCTAATAAAATCTATTTAATGTATTTAACTCTGTATTCCTCTTTTCTTTAGCTATTAACATTCTTCTATCAAATCTCTCTTTCCCTCCCTCTACCTGCAAACCTGTTTTCCTGGTGATGGCACAAAAGCACTAGCACTTTTTTGTCGGCACAATTTGCATGATGAAGCCTGAATAGGGGTGAAACATGTTGAGTATGAGTGCTGAGCGATTTATTAGTTAGAGGGAGGGAAAAGAGAGATTTGATAGATGAACGTAAAACAAGATAAGAGTAAAGGGATTACAATAGTCAATAGAGTTGTAAATAGAACATGAGGTACCGCCCTCTAAAATGGAATGGGTGCTAAAGGAACGAGAAAAAAAGTGCTCAGTAAATGAAAAAGATAATAATAAAGATAATAACGTAAATAAAGGTAAAATTTGATAAAACTTGATTAACATTAAAATTGTAATTTGGAATTCGGAATTCAAAATATGGAATTCGGAATATGGAATTCGGAATATGGAATTCGGAATATGGAATTCGGAATTCAGGATTTGGAATTTAGAATATGGAATTCAGAATATGAAAATAGAATTCGGAACTCAAAATATGGAATTCGGAATATGGAATTCAGAATTTGGAATCAGGAATTCGGAATATGGAATTCGGAATTCAGAATATGGAAATCAGATTATGGAATTCAGAATTTGGAATAAAGAATTTGGAATTCGGAATATGGAACTTGGAATTGGGAATATGGAATTTGGAATTCGGAATTTGGAATATGGAATTCTGATTTTTGAATATGGAATTTTGAATATTGAATATGGATTTCGGAAGTTTGAATTTGGAATTCAGAATTTAGGATAAGGAATTCTGAATTTGGAATATGGAATTTGGAATTTGGAATCAGGAATTCAGAATATGGAATTCAGAATTTGGTACTCGGAATTTGGAATATGGAATTTGGAATTTGGAAGTTGGAATTCAGAATTTGGTACTTGGAATTTGGAATATGGAATATGGAATTTGGAAGTTGGAATTCGGAATTTGGAATTTGGAATTTGGAATTTGGGATATGGAATTCAGAGTTTGGAATTTGGAATTCAGAATTTGGAATATGTCATTCAGAATTCGAAATATGGAATTCGGAATTTGAGATTTGGAATTCAGAATAAGGAATTTGGAATTCGGAATATAGAAATCGGAATTCGGAATATGGAATTATGAATATGGAATATGAAATTTGGAATGGGGAATTCAGAATATATCATTTGGAATATGAAATATGGAATTTGAAATATAGAATTCAGAATATGGAATGTGGAATTTGGAATGTGGAATTTGGAATTCAGAATTTGTAATATGATCTAATATGATAAAACTTATCAAGCTTTTCCACTATGTATGGCTGCTTTCTTAGGGCCTGTTCCCACCATATGCAGTGCATTAGGGGCCATGTTCCGACCGGAACGCACTGCATCTCATTGTGGCTGGCTCACTTTTTTACCAGGCAGGAGGGGGCATGGCGGGCCATTGAAGTGAATGGCACCATAGCCACACCCTCTGGCCGCAATGCAATTGTCTGCACGGGATCGCATGGCACATTGCGCCTTGTGATCCCGTGTGGATGATAGCATTACGGCCGGAGGGCTAAGGCGCCATTCACTTCAATGGCCAGCCACGCCCCTCCGGCACCACTAAATACTGAGCCGTTCCCAATGCGATGCAGTGCGTTCCGGCCAGAACGTGGCCAGAACGCACTGCATATGGTGTGAACAGGCCCTAAAGAAAATTAACTGAAGGCCTTAGCACATCTTATATTTTGATTAGTCTGGAATGTATTTAGCTGATTTGAGCTGAAATTCAGTTGGGCTTTATAGGGCTCTCTGTTAATCATAGCATAAATATGTTAGATGTTTGGAGCCAGGGTCTGGCAGAAGAAGTGACATGTTATGTACTTGTATGTTGCATTTGGTAAGTATCTTAAAGCGGACCTTTAAACTCAAAAATCAGATTCTACCAATGCTTCCCTCAAAGTATGATGATTAATAACAACAGACATGTAAGGTGTAAAATGCTGTGATATTGAAATATTTACACTTGCAGAGCATTCACTTCCTGCTTTGAAAGTATGACTTCAGTTTGCCAAAGCAATGCACACTGGGATTGCCTTGTCATCAGCAGAGCAATGCTAGGAAATCTCATCTCAGTGAAAGGCATTTTCCTCCCCTGAGATGATGTGCATGGTCACATCTCCAGTTACATGTGCCAGAAATCCAGGCAGTAAAAGGAGAGCTAGTAATCTGCCCTTAGTAAACATGGCCACTGTGAGAAGTCTCGGGAAGAAAAGAGAAATAAGGTATGCAAAGAATACAAAGCTGGCAATTATCTAGAAGTATCTGTTTGTGGATTGTCATTACTAAACATTTCTAAAGGTGTTTGTTGTTATTTTAAAGAAATAGGTAAAGGTCCGCTTTAACTTGTATTGCAATATTCATTTGCAGAAAAATCAGTATACATGATAATGCTGAAAGATTTCAATATTCATTTAAAGAATTACATTTTTAACTGACTTGTTTTCTAACATCGTTTAATAGTGTTTGTTACTTCCCCTTCGGTCCCGAGTTTTAATCACTAGATACTGACATTTGTAAAATCGTTTTTAAATCATATTTCTCCTTTGCAGCGTGCACATTTATTTTAGATACATTTTTTATCTTTAATGCTTTTTTCTAGAGAAATATCTACTGAAAAGGAATTTACATGCAAGTAGAAGCTAGTTTATCCAGTCTTAACTAACCACAAAGATGCCGACTGTAGTCTGCCTGCAGCTTTCATAATCCATTGGCATCGCTGTGAAATAAAAATTTTGACTCAGCAGTTTGCTAATCACAGTGAAACTCTGTCTAAAATACATAGCACTGAATAAGAGAAAATTGAGTAAGTAACTTGTCAAAATGATTATCTTTTGGAATATTTTGACTTGAAAGGACAACAGTAAAATTACAATTGTATTAGCTCAGTCCATTTTCTTATTAAATAAGTCACATTCTGTAAAATACACTACAGTGGAAAAAAAGAATTGTACTCTGATTAGGATTTTAAATTGGTAGACTGAGCGGGATGCTACCAAAATGGAAATTAAGGGAGCTAATAATACCAGGTATGAAAAGGGTACCGTAGTAAGCTAGACCTGATCCCTGAAATGACTCAAAGGCAAAAAAGTATAATAATAAACATTATTATAGTTGGCATGAGATATGATTTTTCCACATATTTATTATTGGGCTGTCCCACTAACAAAAGCCTTGTGAACACGTCAGTCAGCATAGTTACCTTATGTTAGTATTAGAACTAAGTGAAGTTTTCCTTATTAAATGGGGCATTATAGTAGACTCCGTTTCAGTTATGCTAGACCAGCTTCCAGTAGATAAGGCCAAACTCCCTGCTTCTGGATTCTAACATAAAACGTGTATGTATTAAACTTCCAGACATTAGACATATTTAATTTGGTGCTGTCTTATCAAGAATATGGTTCCGGTATGGATTTTTGGGGGAACCCCATACTTTGCCTCTAATATGGAAGCAAGTACATTTACAATCTCTACGAATAAAGAAACATCTGTATGGATGAATAGAAATTAGGATGCATCAAAAAAGAAAAGGAAAGTATTTAAATCCCTATAGCTTGAGGGTAATGATGCACTGTGGTTGATTTACTAAAGCAAATAGGATGTTCGCTTTGCAAGGAAATGTTCCCTTAGCTTAATGAATGTGGTGAAAATTCAGCAGAGCTTCACCTCATTCACTAAGCTAAGGGAAAATTATCTTGCTTAGTGAAAATTGCCTTGGAAAGTGAAAAGCCTCCTTTCGTATTTCAATACTTAAATGAAATAAAAAGACTGTCATACGAATTGTGGATAAGGGTTAGCAAAGACTATAGAAACACTGCTAAAAACATTACATTAAATCTCAACAAAATCCAGATCAGCAACTGATAAACCACTTTATTTTATTTCCTTAGAGTCTACTGGGACAGCCAACAAGACTGGTGTACAGCTGATGTTGTACTATTATTTATAAAGGGTACAAAGTTAAAACTAATGGTAAATATAAACTAGTGTGTCTGACATCTGTTGTGTGTAAATTATTTAAAAATATTCTGATAGAGGAGATATGAAAACATAGAGTGGCAAACTATGTAATAGCACACAATCAACATTGATTTAAGAACAACAGGTCATATCTAACTATGTTCAGGTAAGTTTAAACCTGGATTTTGTCAAAGCATTCAATATTTGTTCACTTCAAATGGGTTTCATCCTTTCCATACAAGACTAAAATAATGCAAAACTTACTTAAGACAGGTTCACTGTAGGTCAGAAGGAGGTCAACTGCAGGTGAAATGTACATATCAGTCAATTGTGAATGATATCAGAAGCGTCTCAGATTCATGCAATCGACAGAAGCCCAAGGTCTGTTGACACATGCCCTTTAACCACCTGCGTGCACGAGCAGGAAATCAGCTTGAAATGTAAACAGCCAGCGATGACTGTTTACATGCAAGTGTTCGGGCATTTGTAGAGATGCCCGATCGCTTGTAATATGAGTGTGGGTGTGCCCCCCCTCTGTCGGAGCTGCCGATGGCGATCCCGAGATCAGCTATGCCAGGTGTGAGTCCAGGACCAGCACAACAGCTCTGTGACCAGAGATCACAGGAGCTCACCCTTTGATCTCCACTTCGCTGTCGGAATGCAAGAAGTGATGTATATTACATTACTTCCGCATTCCTGTCACTCTGCGGTACAGAAGTCGGAGAGAAGCTGGTGAAGCAAGTCTCTGCTTTATTAGCTTCTCTGGGGGTCCCTAGGTGACACTAGGGGTCTTAAAGACCCCATATGTCTCCATAAAGAGGGCCTGTCACTGCAAATTGGCTATCACATAGGGGACTTGTTAACCCCCTATGTGATAGCAATAAAGTTAAGTGAAAACATTGTTTTAAAAATTAAAGTTCCCAAAATGTTTTTCTTGAAGTCACATAGAAAAGCAATTCAAAAAAACACAGCATTTTTAAAAAAAGTCCCTTGCCACCACATACACATGCAAACATGCGTCGGGTGCACCTACGTGCAAAAAACAACGATTTCTCCCATCGCGCCGCATATGTTACGTATCGCCGCGAACGTCAGAGTGGGTGCAATCATTTTAGGGCCATTAATCACTGATAACACTAAAACTGATGAAAAGTAACAGCTTTTAAAGTGTCGCCTATGGCCAATTTTGTGTATGGTAGTTTTTTCGCGATTTTGCGGGCACATGCAATTTTAAAGCTTGACATATTCGGTGTCTATTTACCTGACGTGACCCCGTCTTTTATATTTTACCAAAAATGTGGGTAATAATAAATGTTTTATAACATAACTTAGGGAAAACAGTTTTTTTTCAAAATGTTCAGTACTTTTTTCATTATATAGTAAAAAATAAACACCCCAATGGTGATTAAATACCACCAAAAGAAAGTTCTATGTGTCCCCAAAAATTATATAAAATGAATTTCAGTACAGCGTTGCATGACGGAATAAATGTCAGTCAAAGTACCGCAGTGCTGAATACTGAAAAATGGCCTGGACAGGAAGGGAGTATAAACACCCCAGTCAGCAAATGGTTGAAGACAGAGGAAAAACGGTTGTAAAAGGAACATCCTCAAAGTGGGTAAAGCTGCAATGGTGTATGCATACTCAACGCAATTCTTTTAATCTTGTTATTATTGGTCTGCTGGAAAAGCCATTGAGAATAAGTCTAGATTTACAATATGGAGTTTAGTTTTCCATGCCACGTTATAAACAGGATGTTGAAAGTTTGACGAAGGTGAAGGTTCAAAGGTGGCCAACTCGATTAAAAAAGGAATGCAAAATCTTATGTAATAAGAAATATTAGAAACATTGGTAATGTAAAGAATCGAACAGCAATTTAATTAAAGCAGATCTATACGTCAACTGGCTGTCATTAGGATAAAGAGGTTTAATGTTAAGGCACTGTGCTGCATAAACAATTGTTGCGAAATGCCGTTTTTAACTCTTTTTTAAAATGTTTTTGCCTCTGCTGATCTCTTTCAGCCTCTTTCATCTACAACTTGCCTATGTGTACTTGCTCTAGCATTTGCTACACATCCTTGCTCAGGATCAACTTTCTAATATTGACAACAGAAAACTATGCCCACTCAGCAGTGTCTTGGCATATCTGATTGATGTCCTAACCAAGGGTGCATAAGATAGGATGACAATACAAGGCCCCATTTGGGAGAAAGTTGTCACCTCATATCAGAAAGTGCCTGCACAAAGACTTACATGGCAGGATCAACAGGACATTTAACATGCTTGAAAATAAGTTTAAAGAAAACTCTGGGCATGTTAAAAATTAACCATTGCAGTGGGGCTACCCCTGCATTGCAAGAGTCAAGTGCTCATTTGGATTTAGAGTCTGAAATTAAAAAAAAATATACTCACCTGATCCTCGGTTCCACATGGCTGCTAGACCGGTCCCTGTAGCTTTTTTTCTCCCGGGCTCTGGCGGTCTAAGTCAAGGGCAAGTGACAAATGATGGAATAAAATGTTTACTTCCCTAATAGCCTGCTGTTGACTTTTTTGGTCACTGGAGTATATTAACACGTACCAAGATGGCCGCCAGCAGAGACAGGAGGGGACCTTCACCCGGTGTGATAAGGTATGCCACTGGGTCCCCTCCTCTCTCCTGAAACTGTCAGTCCATGACTGAGTGCCCAACTTTTATGAGGGGGTGAAACCAAAATGAATTTTAGTCATTATGGTGTCATCCCTCCAATGGTGTCACCCGGATGTGGGCCTCACCCCCCTTGTGACGCTACTGGAGTCTGAATATCTTGAGAGGATTTCACTAACTTTGAACAAAAGAACTGTAATATCCAGGTTGAATGTGGAAGGGGCAACATGAATGTCTGACATGTGGAATGCCCAAAAAGGAAGTTTCCATTCTTCTTTGTATATATCATTGGATATGCACTTCATGGGCACACTGGGCAGATGTCAATACCGTTTGTGGATATGAAGACTAAAGGCTGTTATATAAATCCAATGTCTTGAGGTGCAACATGTCTGCTGTGCTCTGTTCCAGAAAGTGAGATCTTATGAGGCCATTCCCTGGGACACTGTGGAACACCATTTGTGTCATATATAACAGATCTTGTTACTCTATCTTTATCATTATTATTATTATACAGGATTTATATAGCGCCAATAGTTTGCACAGCGCTTTTTTTGTGATCCCAAATAATCAAATACATCTGCTTGCACCTACAGTATACTGTATTTGGGAAGTGGCATATAGGAAAGACTTTATCAAAATATAAGGAGGCGCCACATGCTAAAGGTGGAGAATGCATGTCATAAGTGGATGTTTGACAAATCTGGGAAAATGTGTTTCTGTTCATTACATACTGCAATATGATCTGCATGAAATATAATTGATACACAAGGAGAACATCCATAACTCATCTAAGTGTGAAAAAATAACTCTTACTATTTTTGTGCTGAGGGAGCAGAGGGACAGTGTTACCTTATATCATGATTATTATTTCCCTACCTTTTGCTTCTTTTCCATGACTGTAAGCATTGGCAGATAGCGCTTCCTTTCCTATTCTATCTTGTTATTGCTGTAAATGTTCTGGTTTGTTGCATGCCATATTTTGTACAGTGCTATAGAAGATGGCTCTATATAAATTGTCCACAATAATAGTAAATCTCTCTACAGTACTTTCCATCCCACTGGTTCCTTTCATATATATATATATATATATATGCACACACTATATTGCCAAAAGTATTGGGACACCCCTTCAAATCATTGGATTCAGGTATTCCGTGAAATTTCCTCGCTACTAAATATTCCACGGTCACCTGTAAGTGGTATTATAACAAAGTGGAAGCAACTGGGAATAACAGCAACTCAGCCATGAAGTGGTAGGCCTCGTAAAATGACAGCCGGGTCAGTGCATGTTGTAGCGCACAATGTGCAAAAGTCGCCAACTGTCTGCAGAGTCAATAGCTACAGACCTCCAAATTTCGTGTGGCCTTCAGATTGGCACAACAACAGTGCATAGAGAGCTTCATGGAATGGGTTTTCATGGCCGAGCAGCTGCATCCAAACCTTACATCACCAAGTGCAATGCAAAGCGTTGGATGCAGTGGTGTACAGCACGCCGCCACTGGACTCTAGAAAAGTGGAGACGTGTTCTCTAGAGTGATGAATCACACTTCTCTGTCTGGCAATCCGATGGGCGTGTCAGGGTTTGGTGGTTGCCAGGGCAACGGTACGTGCCTGACTGCGTTGCGGTTTATGATTATGTTGTGGGTTTTTTTCAGGGGTTGGCTTGGCCCCTTAGTTCCGGTGAAGGGAACTCTTAAGGCATCAGCATACCAAGACATTTTGGACAATTTCATGCTCCCATCTTTGTCGGAACAGTTTGGGATGGCCCCTTCCTGTTCCAACATGACTGCGCACCAGTGCACAAAGCAAGGTCCATAAGGACATGGATTAACGAGTTTGGGGTCTAGGAACTTGACTGGCCTGTACAGAGTCCTGACCTCAACCCGATAATTCATCCCAAAGGTGTTCTATAGCGGAGACTGCGAGCTAGGCCTTCTCATCCAGCATCTGTACCTGACCTCACAAATGCGCTTCTGGAAGAATGGTCAAACATTCCCATAGACACACTCCTAAACCTTGTGGAAAGCCTTCCCAGAAGAGTTGAAGCTGTTATAGCGGCAAAAGGTGGGCCAACTCAGTATTGAACCCTACGGACTAAGACTGGGATGCCACTAAAGTTCATGAGCATGTCAGGCGTCCCAATACTTTTGCAAACACTGTATATAGATATATAGATATAAAGGTGAAACTCGATTAATTTGAATATCGTGCAAAAGTCCATTTATTTCACTAATGCAACTTAAAAGGTAAAACTAATATATGAGATAGACTCATTACATGTAAAGCAAGATAGTTCAAGCCGTGATTTGTCATAATTGTGATGATTATGGCTTACAGCTCATGAAAACCCCAAATCCACAATCTAAAAAAATTAGAATATTACATGCAATCAATAAAACAAGGATTGTACATAGAACAATATCGGACCTCTGAAAAGTATAAGCATGCATATGTACTCAGTACTTGGTTTGGGTCCCTTTTGCAGCAATTACTGCCTCAATGCGGCATGGAAGCTATCAGCCTGTGGCACTGCTGAGGTGTTATGGAAGACCAGGATGCTTCAATAGCGGCCTTCAGCTCTTCTGCATTGTTCAGTCTCATCTCATCTTTCTCTTGGCAATGCCCCATAGATTCTCTATGGGGTTCAGGTCAGGCGAGTTTGCTGGCCAATCAAGCACAGTAATCCCACGGTCATTGAACCAATAATAGCTAATAATTACTGACTGATAGATTACTACTATGCCCATTTCAAATTTGAATTGCCATAATATACGGTAAGCTTTGGCAGTTATAGATGGGACATCCAGGTTCTACCCTGAACAGGAAGACATGTACAGGGCAGAAAAAGATGAGTAGGGTGTAGATTCAGTAGCAACAGATGTTGCATCACATATTGATATTAATGTAGTATATCATGCAGAGAAGTGAACTCTTTGCTAAGCACTCATGTGTATAATGCAGTGTGAGTGCTTAGTAGAAGTTATGACCGTGGATAGGGTTTCCATATTTATGCCATTGTGTTCATTGTTTTTATGCCACTTTGTGTCAGTATGCAACATAAAGTTTATTAAAACCAACACAAAGGTTATGCTTTACTGCGGCTTCTCACATTACAGTTCTATCAGTGGGTCAGCTCAATGAGAACAATGCGCTCCTTATGTGGCTGATATCTTATCTCAAAGGTTAAGAGAACTTTAAAGTACGCACTTAACCACTAATATCTCTCTATGGTGGTTAATCTAAACAATTTTTTATCTAATATAATAACAAAAAACAACTTGAAAATGTCAGTCACACCAAAAATGTAATTCAGTTCTTCAGCCCCATGTGCTTAGTATGCATTGATAAACGTCCTATAGGAGAAAAAGTAGTGAGAAAGGGTGCTCTCTACTGGTTTAATGCCTGTGCTGTCACTGACAGCTACCTGGACAGACTAGTGACCACGAACCAATCAGCATGGTTGTCAATCATGTCACTTCTATGACAGCTAATCAAAGTGATCACATGCTGAGCTGCCACAGAGCAAGGCACACTGGCGGGGCTATACATCTCAATACCACGCACAACACGGAAGTACAGGATATCCACACACCGCCTGTGAACGGCCGATCTCTTCGTTTTAAACCGTGAGTTTGTATTTTTTTTTAAATAAATGCTTATATCGACTACACCAATAGGAGTTTCCTTTTTTAATTCTCGCTAACCACCGACCCATGGGACACTGCTGGGACGATTGCTGGGAGTGCATATCTGTTTCTCATCTTCCTATTGCCTACAAACAAAAATGGTTTGGTGAGTGCGCACCCCAGAGAGGAGTTTGTCGTGAACACATGGTGTGGGAAAAAGACTTTTAAGCACTTTTTGGAGTTTCTTCATCATCGATAATTATATATAATTGAATTTAATAATAGATTGTACTCACTTTATTATTCATCACTTGTGCCTGTGATCTTTTTGACTAATATGACACTTTTTTTTGCAATGTTAATTGATTGTAATAAGGTTTTATATTTACCATATTTTTCATTGCACTTTTGCACTAAGTGAATTTTTTGCACTTAATATCTCACTGGCTACCACTAGGGTATGGTAGCAGGATATGCACTAAAGACTATAAATAACTATACACTTTAATTAAATAACATGGATTCAACACCCTGATAGTTTCAGTTCACCTATTGGTGACCCGAGCGCTGCACACTCATTCATATACACACTGACAGCCAGCTTTTAAAGTGAAAGTTAAAAAGAATATATTAAGTTGTTAAGTGTAAAATTTAATAAGACCGTGTATTCAGTGTATTGCAAAATAATTTTAGGTAGTCAAATAAGAGTTATTATCCAATTAACCATTCCATAATGTCCCTGCTAAATTTGTCCTGGGCATCATTGAATCACTAACCTCTAGACATTAAAGGGTTAAAAGATGTAATATTAAAGTGAAAACAAACTCAGAAATGAAACCTTAAAAATGCATTCAAGTACTCTATTAACAAAAATGCATCTTAATAGTTTATCACTCAGCTGTAGATCCTCATATAATCTCTGAATTGGTGCTGACACTGTCCTTCCTTCCGGGGGGGTGGCTACTTTTGTATCCCATGGTCCCTATGTGTGTTGTAAAGTAGCCACCATTCCCAGCTCACTCCTGTGATAGACTACAATGTCATTACAGACTAAATGTGAGATTGTAGTCCATCGCAGGAGTGTGCTTGGGGCAGTGGCTACTTTGCAACACACACAGGGACCATGGCAAACAAAAGTTGCCACCCTACAGAAGGAAGGACAGTGTCAGCACCAATTCAGAGATGATTTCAGGATCTGCAGTTGAGTGATACACAAATAAGATCCATTTTTTAAATAGTTAAGGTTCTTGAGTGCATTTTAAAGTTTTAACTCTTGAGTTTAGTGTCACTTTAAGTCAGAATAGGCTCTCATTGAAAATATACTAACACTTTTAATATTACACTAGCAACCCTGCTCAACGAAGACTGTAGGCTTTATACTAACCTAAAAACATGTAGGTATTTAAATCTGTTTAGATAAAGGAAGATTCTTAGAGACATTTAAAAAGAAGAGAATAAAGATTTGTAACACACAAGCAGCATAGGTTTAATTATGCACTATTATGTGTTACTGTATTTAAGTGATAGGTCTACTATAAAAGAACACATTTCACAGGTCTTTGGTGTGAAACATATTTAACAAGCAAATCCAGATTTAACAGTGGTTTCAGAAAATGAACAAATGAATTAATAGCATTTCAGCTGGAAATTATTTGAAGCACCTGATGCTAGTGCTTGTTCTGATGCCACATGTTGCATCGATTAGAACGTATTACAAACCATGGACATGTGACCTTTTTCACTGGTACAGAAAAAGGAAGATTAAGGTGCTTTCTGATTGGATGCAAATTAATTCATTGGGAATGTTTTTGAGCTGGAAGATGCATCCCTTTTTAATTAATATTTGTAGCAACAAATACTTCTTGGTCGTATTTTTTTCCTGTATTTGACCTTTTCTGTTATGGGGCTTTCTGCTATACAAAATCGAAGAATGCTAAATCCCAGTAAACACCGTAATGTAATTCTCATGTCTACTACCTTATTTTGCTCTATTTAATTACATATACATTCAAATTGCATATTTGCTTATAAAACACTAAACACCGTGTTATATAACACTGGGATTGACTATGTATGTATATTTATTAAAAATCCTTACACAATTGTTTACATTCTATATAAAAACAATTTAATTAGCTATGTATACCGATTAGTAGTATAGTACATTATATTGGGAGGTGAAATACATTGTCCAACAAATAAATATACAACATGATTAAAAAAACATATAACACACACACTAAGAGGGATATTCACAAAGCTGCCGAAGGCAGCCGAGTGAATAAACCAGCCGAAGTTAAGTGAGCCAAACACTGTTTATCTATTCACTACTGGCTTGTACGGCTGATTTCAGCCGCTCATCGGCTGAAATCAGCCATGCATCAGCTCTGTATGGCTGCCTTCGGTCAGCCGAACATGTTCTGCATGTTCGGCTGAGGTGAAGTGCAGAGGGACTTCGACTCAGCTAATCCAACATCCGGATCGGCCAAGCCGAAGCTCCGGCAGCTAACTCGCTGTTGTTCGCCCCTATTCTCATAGGGGCCGAACGGCAGTAAGTGAATAGCCGAATGCCGCCGAGCTACATTCGGCTCGGCTATTCTGCTCTGTACCTCCGTAGTGTCAAGCAGAATAGAGAATAATTGAAGTGTGTAAAAAAAAAAAAAAAGTTTGAAAAATTATTTTTAAAATGATCAAAAATAGGAAAATATATTTTAAAGAACAAAAAAAGAAAAGAAAAAAAATTGGGCGGAGCTAGCAGTTTATAGCCCCTCCCAACTGTTTCCTATTGGCCGCCACCTGCTAGAGTCTTCTAGCAGGTCCCGGCCAATGAATAACAACTGGGCCCAGATGTTGTTTAATGACATATCAGCGTCCCCAGGTCATTTGGGGTCGCTGATCTGTGATTACAACTGGGCGGAGTGAGCCGTGAGACCATGGCTAGCTCCACCCAGCTGTCATTGGCGAACGCCCCGCTTTGGCTGTCACTCGGCTCAGTCGAGCCAAAGCATATGCCTTCGGCTCAGCTGAGCCGCTCAGCCACCTTCGGCTGCTGTACGGGCTATTATGAATAGCCCGCAAGCAGCCCTTCGGTTCGAATGAACCGAAGTGCTCCAGCGGCCAAAGGAGCCGAAGGATCAGATGAAGCTATGGCTGGATCCTTCGGCTCAATAGTGAATAACCCCCTAAATCTTAGTCAGCAACAAATGTGGAGCACTTTAAGTGGTCAGTTCACTCACCAGCAAACCTTACTACTCACTTTTTTTTAGTTTACAGATAACTGAAGTTTTCCATACAGGGTGTATGCAGCATGTACAGCAATATAAGTCATTGATGCCTAAATGTGTTCCACGCACAGATTAACTCTTGCTGTTGCACAGGTCAGACCTCCAGTCTGATTAAGACTTCAGTAATATTAGACATAGACCAGTGTGGACTCACTATGTGTGTCCTACACACATACTACTTTAGTCTTCCTGGCCTACAATGGACCCAATTGAAAGTGAAGCTAGTTGTTTGTTTATACCTACTGTTTCATAACATTGGAGTCTCTCTACTGCAACCAGCTCACTTAATAAACCACCCCAGTCTGGGCTGCAGAAAACCCCCCTCTAAGACCATGTCTTGGGCCAATTGCAACTATCTGTTGCAACACCTTCAAATTTAAGCACAATAGTGTGAAGTACAAATATACAAATCTGTTAGTATGTAGTGGAAGGCAAAGATCCTACATATTGTATTACTGTCAAAAAGCTGAGCCATACTTACCTTATTCCTCACTCTCCCAGGCTTCCTCCCCACAATATTATTTGTCTCACAAAACTGCTGCTTTACACCAGTCTTGCAGTCACAGCTGCTCTGATGTCATCACGTAAAATGCAGGGCCAGTGGTTCTATGATGTCCTCTTTCTATACTGAAATTGGCATGAGATATTGGGATGGGCTTTCAATACACCAAAGAGGACAGGAAAAAAATACCTGCTCCTTTTTAGTGACCCACAATGTACAGTAGCATGTTACCATGTCGCCTAGAAATGGATGAACAATTGAGCTAATGAGAAAGGATAGGTGACCCGAGCTAAAAAGGCACAGTCTGATGTGCTTTTTGTTAAAAGAAAGCATGCCATGCTAACTACATGCTCAGGAAGGTTGGTGGAGGGTGAGCAGCAGAGCCCTTGGGGCGGCAGCCATAACACTGGTTCAGATGTAGTAATGGGTTGTTGTTTAATAAGAAGTTAAAAAAGAGAGTCCAGAGTAAGACAAAGCTTAAAGTCAGGGCTTCAGTGCACAAAGAACTGAATTTCTAGAAGAGATCACAATGCAAGTCATGCCAAGATGGAACAGCAAAGCAGGGTTGCTGTTCTAAACAGATAGAGGTTTCCATCTGATTACAGAAAGGACATTTTTCATCATCATATATTTCTAATGACTAGCCATATACAGATAAGCATGAAAACATCCATCCAGTATGATGCTTGCACTAAACTAAAGCAGGTATCCAGCAAAGCAAAAGTCAATATAAATGAGAAAATGTTTCACTTTTAAGAATAAACCATCTACAGTGATTTTACAGTCTGAAAATAATTTCAGTAATATAGAAAGAGTTAGAAATCTACTGTTGGAGTAAGCTCATAAAGTATCTATTCATTTGGAACTTTAATGAGAAGAACTGAAAGCAGATCCTTTATTTTTCTGTCAAGCACTATATCATTGTACCACCTGTTGCCTAATTTCAGTGCCCTGGTACAGTTTTTTTTACAGATGGCCATACTTGTATAAGATGGGGCATGAAGTTTCTGTTATCAGTTAAACTTTGTTTTAATATGGAACTTGTTTACAATTGCACGACAGGTTCTCACTCATTATTTTTAGACATTGGAAGAAGTGTGCATGTCCTCCTAGACTCCAGAAGCCTAGTTACCCTGGCTTATACCATACTAGTCGACACTGAACAATTGGCCCAGCATCAGGTAGGAGTAGTGCATGTTCAGCAGTGGAACTGTCTGCCATGAAGTGGCTGTGTCTCTATTACTGTGGCACAGTGTGATTCCGGGGAGAGTTGTACAGTGGGGAGGCAAAGGCCCCTGTGTCTGAATCTACCATAGATTTATGGAGTGGACACCTGACCCATTTAACCCTAACTGATGATAGTGCTGTAGGGGGGACCACTGATTAAAGTGTATCTCTTCCCCTAGATATTTTTGGAGGTGTCCCCAGAGACTTATAATGTGCCCAGTATGCTGATGTTAGAAGTCTCTCAGCACAACTTTGGAACCACCCAATTAAATGACCCTACTCTAGCAACAGCATGGGAAAGTAAAGACATGGGGTTGAGAATGTGTTTCCTCATATTGCAGTCTACTATGAACTGTTGTATCAGATTGATAAAATCTGGCATAAAGCTGGTGTGCCTGGACCTTATAAGAGGACAGCATTGGACTTGGCCCATATACATCCCCTGGGTTGTCACTCTGCAAATGAAAATACCAAAGAACATATTTTACAGCATTTTCTCATGCCCCATTGCCACAGCCCACTGGTTCCATTGCCTGTGATTGAGGTTACTTTTGACTGAATATCAATGGGCCTGATAGTGCCCGTGGTCAAATCCACTACAGGCCATCAGTAAGTCCTGGTAGTTATGGACTAGGGTACCCAGTATCCCAAGCCTGTTCCTTTAAGGAACATTTCCCACAAACCATCATCAGAGAATTGTTCTGCATGTTCACCTGCACAGGGATGCCAAAGGAAGTCCTGATTAACCAAGGGACTCCCTTAACATCAAAGGTAATGAAAGAGTTGTGCAAATTGGTAAACATCGAACAGATGCATACCTTAATCTACCAAACTCAAATGTATGGGTTGGTAGAAAGGTACAAAACCCTCAGAAGTATGCTAAAAAGGTTTTTTTCACAGATGGTTCAATATTCATTCTACTTTTTGGATTTTACAAAAGTTTTATCATTAAATGTTTTTAAACGTGCGCAAGTTTGTGTTGTAATTAACCACAGCTGATTATATACAACCCTATTGGATGGGGTGGAGTTTATGCTCTATCTATTACCAAGATTACACAAAGATCTTTTGTATCACCTATCAACAGCATTGGATGTTTGCCCTAGAAATCCACGATGTGTGACCAATTAATATATTTAAAAAAAATTATATATTATAGCTACATCTATGGAGATGAAGAGTTATGCCTTTTAATGCAGATCTATTTAGGATTGTATACCTATACGGCAGAGTACCATGTGAGTGAAATAGTTGTTTGGGAGCAACGAGTGTTACAATCAAGACGACAAGAGTGAGATTGATGTGTCTCCCAGTTTTGGTAGCTGCCGATTTATGTACTTGGCACATTTATCAATAGAGATGGAAAAACTGTATATCAGAGTGCATGGGAAATTCAGCACCCCAGGATGTATATTTGGATATAAGAGGATCTTATCCTTTATAAAAGGATATGTGTCAACACATACTATTCTCAGGGTCATGTTTACCCCTTCAAAGTGCTAAGGGTTAACAGCTCATTTTGCCTAGGGGAAGATAGAAAAAGGTGATACATCTATGTTATTTCTCACTTCCACATGTTTCTTTTGTGCTGTAAAATCAGTTCCTTAAAGCCACTTGTTTTCACTGCCCAGCTGGTCACAGCTCTCTGGCTCCATCCATACAATGCAGGACAAGGTTGTAGGTTAGGCCACCAAGGACCCACCTAGGCATAGGCATCTTCCCCTAGGCATAAACAGGCAGGTAACACTTGCACTGCAGATGGAGTACCACTGCAAGGATAAAGTCCCCCCCCCCCCCCCACAGGAGAGCG
>NW_017306964.1:707693-716916 GCF_000935625.1 Nanorana parkeri
CAGAGTTCAGCTTTCAGTTTCACAGTATTCTCTCATGGCTATTTTACATTTTTGAGGAATTCCAGACAACATGAAAATATTGGGGTATAAATCTGATTGAGAACAAAGTGTAAAGGCAAAACAGCAGAACAAAAGGACAAAACTGAAAAACAGTGTGGCTCACCAAGGATTGTCATCTAACCTAGCAGAGCTAAAGCAATTTTGCAAAAAAAGTCCACATACACTAAACTTGTGAAGACTTTCCCCCAAAAAAACTTGCAGATGTAATTGCCACTAACAGTAGTGCTACCAGAGTTAAATCCATTTTAAAGAATATAACATTATAAAATGTGGAAAAACATATAATAGTGTAATTATAACAGTATAATTATTAGCTCATACAGGCAAGACTCTCTCTCTCTCTCTCTCTCTCTCTCTCTCTCTCCCTCCCTCTCTCTCTTATAATTCTTTTATTTGCAAAACTCATGTTTGTTTACAACTTTACTTATAATATTATAATAATGGGAAATCTTTCTATGGCTTTCAAGTCTTTCAGAAAAACCATGATTTATTAAGAATGAGGCCTCTAACAGTAAAATAATATCCCAGGAAAGATACTTCTAGGAATATTCTTTTTTTCCTAAAAAGGTCTCCAAGATTAAACAGGATGCTTTCTTGTGGTTTTACCACAGCCCACATAAAAATTGTTTTCTTAATATATTTCTTCTGTTCAACATTTTCTGGCTCCCTGCCTGTTTGTCAAAGTGGAAATCTTTGCTGCTTTTCTGTGCGATTTGAGCACTAAGACATTTTGTAAATTTTAATTCAACCCAATAGCCTTAGTAAAACACATTTCCTCTGGAAAAAAAATTAAAGAAACCTTTGTATATATCTGGTCAAGTAAAAAAAAAAAATGTTGGGATGTGGGTGCTAATTCAGTTGGAGCTTTGCTTTCTCTGATTTTCATGAACAAAAAGCAAAACACACTACTTAAAGTTCACCTAGACATAACATCTAAAATAAGTCTGTCTAGGTTGGAATCATTAGCACAGTTTATTGTGGTAAAGCAGTTAACACAAAAATGCATTTGTAGCATATTACAATTACAAGTAACAAAGCACTTCAATGGCACCGTGGCTAGCTCTTCTGCCTTGCTGGGTATCCTTGGCTCGAATCCCAGCCAGGTCACTATCTGCAAGGAGTTTGCATGTTTTCCCTGTGCTAGCGTGGGTTTTCTCTAGGTACTCCGGTTTCCTCCCACACTTCAAAGACATGCTGGTAGGTTAATTGGCTCATGTCTTAATTGGCCCTTGTATATATGCATGTTAGATAGGGACTTTAGATTGTAAGCTCCTTTAGGTCAGGGGCTGATATGAATGTGCAACTATGTAAAGTGCTGCGTAAATTATCGGTACTATATAAATACCTGTAATAAATAAACATAAGTGACAGCACCTAGTCATTCTTACAGGAGCCTTTCAGTAGTTTGACATCATCAGAAGTATATCCCACCCACTCTTGCTTTTATCTCTGGATTACATAGATGTGCATGTTAATTGAAGTGCAGAGTAAGGTGATATGATGGATAACATTTTAGGATGCTTGATCATTATTCTTATTATATGATGGTGATATGTTTGCTAATCAGGTGGCAATCAACAGATAATTAATAATACTAACAATTAACCATTTCAGCTCTTACACTCGTATACCCCTTCTGTACCAGTGCACGTTTAACAATTTAGCTATGGGTCTATTGATTCAATAACGTTTTACAAACAACGTTTTCTCATGGTAATATTGTCTTGAAAATATTATTAAGATGTAACAAAATGAAAAATTTGCTATTTAATAGTTTGACCAGTGTTAGTTTTAAACTAGGGATGTATTGATGAATATTTTCACCCAAGACTCACACAACTTTCACACAGTTTTCTAATTGAATCCAATTAGAAAGAATTGTGCACATGTTAAAAGGATGGGTGAAAGTTTTGTGAATTTGGGTGAAAATGCATAAATAGGTTCAAATGCATAAATAGTCTATTTATGCATTTTCACCCAAATTCACAAAACTTTGAATTTCCTATCAATTAAAAGTAAATATTGTATTCTACCATTTGTTCTGTGTATAATAACACTAATATTATGTTCATATTACAAAGCATAGCAACGTTATCTACAGATTAAATAAAGGCTTTTTGAAACATTTTGTGTCACTAAAAAACATTAAGGACCAAAATAGTTTGTTTTTTTTAAATGGTAAAAAAATTAGAAATAGAAAAAAAATCAGGGAGCAAAACAATGGCTAAGGAGAGGATTTTAATAGGCACACTTCTTATTTTCAATTATATTTTTAATTTGCGAGGTTGCTTTAACTAACATCATATGCAGATCAAAGTTCATGCCCCCTGCTATGAATGAACCAGAGAAGTTACAATAAAGCAATGATAACATTGTTTCATTGCAATTATTTTTCACACTGCAGATGCAGTACACAGGAGCAAAAAGATCATCACAAGCAGAGTGCACAGGACCTTTTTTTGAATTATCGCATGGCTATAACAAACCACTTTCAATAGTATACTTAACAGACCAAAAGGGAGCAATTAAAAGACATTCATTGTTAGGGATTAAATTTCAAAGAGCTTTTGTAAGATCATGAAATGTTTTCTGACTATATACTTGCTGCTTATAGGAATAACTATCATATAAACTGTTCTAATTATTACCTTATCTAGCTTTATCTTCCCTTTTTACTCTTTTAGAATTTGTTTGATGCACAATACTAATTTGATTTTGTTTTCAATGATGTAACTGTTCTGGAATAAAATCAGCTGACAGTATTTAATTGTTCTTTTGCCCTATTAATCTAAATGTTATTAGTAGGTAAAACATTCATTAAAAGTATGTTATGATTAAACAGGTCTGAGGAGATGATGGATTAATCTATCGTAATAGAATATATTCTCACAGATGGTTTACAATATGACAAGAACTGTTAAGCCTGTCATTTTGAAAACCTGACCCAAGAACACATTGTATGTCTTACTAATTGAGAAATGATTACCCTTTTGACTCATCTCATGGTGAAGGTAATGTTTAAAGCATCATAACTACGTATACCACATCATTTAAAAATGTATTCACTTAAATATATCTTTCAAGCATAAGCATGTCAGAGACCATTAAAGGTTTCTAACCTTGCTTCACTATTTAATACTTTTTTGAATAAGGTAGGATAGAAAACATGGAAATAAATAAAGAGCCAGTGTGAAACATTGTAGTTAGTCAGCATCATCTATATACCCCGAAACTAGAAGTAATAGATATGCTACTTATTAAATCTGTACAAATTATTATTTACATTGCCAATGAAAGTTCTAGAAAATAAAAAGTAGTGTACATAGTAGCTCTCAACCATGCTTAGCAGGATATGTTTGTTTATATACAAGCAGGTTTTGGAATGATTTATTGCATTTTCAGGGATTTATTTTAATTGATTTACAAAAATAACACTGCAGCATTCTAGGCTCACAAATGTGCATTAGAACGGGTAAAATGGGGGATTTTGGTTGAAATGATTTTCCAGCTTGATTGAAAATCTTTAACTGTCTAAAACATATCTGCTACTGTTTAAAGTTCAAATGACTGGAAAACAATTATTATCCCAAAGTTTGTATGAGTAGCATTAACCACTTGCCGTCCGCCCGTTGTAAAAAAACGGACGGACGGCACTGCAGCATTGGCGGGTTGCCGTCTCCAGACGGCATTTTTTTCTGCTCGTGCACGCCCCCTAGCGGGCACGCACGGGCAGAAAAGACCCGACCAATGCAAACACCCGTTACCGGGTGTTTCACATATAGACGATCGGCGGCTCCATAGCCCGCTGATCGTCTATGAAAGGGGTGTTTAACACCGCGGATGTCAACTGGTTAAATAAATTACATAACTTAACTGGTTAAAATAAGTAACCAGTCATTAATTTATATGTAAACTACCAGGATAAAGGACTCTAGAAAAGAGGGCAATTGGACCTTTTAATCAATCTACAATCTCTACTCTACTGTGCTACTTTTCCTAGGAGTGAAAATCATGCAGAGATTAGTGCAATGCAAGCACACCACAATCAAAATGTAAACACCTAAACACATTAGGGGTTCTAGGATAGCAGCAAAGGATCTCTAGGCATATCTTTAAAGTGACATTAAACCCTCAGATTTTTTAACATAAACCAATACTGTAATGTGCGCCTTACTGTAATCCATGGTAGTTTCCCTTCTCTTTGATGCCCTTCCTTTTAAAACTGTATCTGTTCTCATGCTTGGAGAGAACTTCCCTTTTCAGCAGACTGCCTTCTCTCACACGGTGTCTGTGTATAGGCTGTAACCTGAGCCAGCACTACAGGAAGAGGCCCTGAGCTGAAAGGGGAAGTTCTCTCCAAGCATGAGAACAGATACAGTTTTAAAAGGAAGAGCATCAAAGAGAAGGAAACTACCATGGATTACAGTAAGGCACACATTACAGTATTGTTTTATGTTAAAAAATCTGAGGGTTTAATGTCACTTTAACTCGGTAATATATGCATTCATGGGACTACCCTAAAGGAATCCTGTGCTGAGAAAATCATGGAGGCTGCAATTACAGACTGCTCCTTCTGCCAATGCTAGTTCCCCAGGATGTCATGCTGATCTAATGTAGTATACAGATGTGTCCCCTGCACTTCATACAGTGATTGGACCTGCACAACCATGGTGCTCACAGTGATAGTCGCAGATGGTGCCGTAGGTATCAAACTTGTAGAAGATGAAGATCACCAGTACTCCAGAAGTAGCATTAATCCTTGTGCTTATTTATTGAAGTGAAACATCACAAACACGATATAGCCAATGTTTCAGGGCCTCGCAGGGTCCCTTCATCAGGGCAACATAGTAACCGTCACTATGTTGCCCTGATGAAGGGATCCTGCGTGGCCCCAAAACATTGGCTATATCAAGTTTGTGATGTTCCACTTCAATAAATAAGCACAAGGATTAATGCTACTTCTGGGGTACTGGTGATCTTCATCTTCTACAATGCTGATCTAATGGTCATAGGACTTCCTGAGACACTGAGCAGCAAAAAGTATGCAAAGGTTCTGATTTTTCTCTGCCATATCTAATTGCATGCATATTCCATGTCAGTGACCCAGAAAGTAGGTAAATCATATGATCAGTCATGACTGCTAGACAATTAGTATTCAGAAGGCAGTCAATAATAGCAGCCCCTGTATTTATCTCACCATTTATTTTCCTTAAGAAAAGTAAAAGAAGAATTTTGAAGTTGTGTTCGCCAAAATAAATAAATAAATGAATAAATGTTAAAGTGTATGTAAGATATTTTCTTCAGTTTTTAATAAAGTGCAGATAAAGTAGACCCCAGCAAGTGTTTACTGCCATTTATGTCCCCACTGGGAAGATTCACCCTTCTATATGTGCTGGTGACCATTGTCACTAAGACAGAAAATAGCAGGTCAACAAAACCCCAACACTTTATCCCACTGATCTAAAATTTAAGGGTTGTTACCAGAGAAAAATGTCATAGAAAATTCTGCAGTGGTGATACATCTTCTTACACCCAACATCAACATAATTCTAAGTGGGAATTTTGCTCCCTTTAGAGATATTTTTTTTCTTATTTCCTGTTGTGTCTCTAGGACAGGGAGGAAAATCTCCTTAATGGGACACAGGCAGTAAAAAAAATAACCAGGTAGTGGTTTTAACCCTTCCCTTCTCTATCTAAAACTAAAAAATAAACTTTACATACACTTTCAGTTTGCAAATGACCAGCTGGACATTTCACAGCACTACTGCAACAAGATAGCTGAGACAAAAATTAACCTTTTTAGTAAATGTAAAATGTGATCTCCTACATGCTCTTATGGGAAATAGAATTATAATCATTAAGAAGCACTTGTTGTTTTCATGTTGAAATATATGTGATCAATCTGTTGGCAAGTCCCAAGAAGGACTACTGCCTTGCAAAGACTTATATGTGGAATATATAGTAGTAAAATATAATTCACTGGTAAGTCCTGACAGGCTTCTCTTTAGGGGCATCTGATGTGCCTTGGAATATATAAGCAATATGAAGGCCTCTGTGTGATTCTGGATACATTTATTTTCAATCTGCAGAGAAGGAAGAGACCTTACAGTTAATGGATTATATCTTTCTGGTCTTGGTGGCAATTGCAATTATGAGACTTGGCTTGTGACATATATTATTTTTAGTTGTCAGGATGGCATCAGAAGTTGATGTGTACATGTGACAATGCACAGGACAAGGGTAATTTCTAACTGGCTGCATGTGCACACATGTTTACGTGAGCTTACTAATTGCATGCACAGGCTAATTTAAAGGAGCATGCTAAATCATAGGAGCACACAATTCCATGAGGGCACATTGCACGATATATGAGTGTACAGGCATGCGTATGCACATGCCTAATTGCAGGCTTGACATCAGGTGGCTTATTTAAGGAACAGTGCTGAGCTAAGATGTTGCTGGATAGTCTTCATGTCTTAACTTGAATCCTGTTTCTGATCTGTCTCCCCATTGCTGACCTAGACTGTCCTTGGCTTACCTCTGCTCTGCCTTCCTGTTATTAACTTCAGCTAGCTCCTGGTCATTTCTTGTCTCTGCCCATTCCCAGCTTGACTTTGGCTTGTTCCTGACCATGGCTTGTCTCTGCTCATTCCCAGTATGATCTCAGCTAGATATTGACTATGGCTCTTTTGTGCTGACCTTCTGCTGTGACCATGATGCCTAATACCCTACCTGCTGTTTGCCTCTTTAGCTACCTACCACCCCACCGCATGTCTACTAGATCATCCTTCCTGCCAGCTTTGTCCTGGCACCCATGTGTCTTTGGGGCCTCTCACTCCCTGTGCCTTCTTGTCATCTCAGCCTCCAAACAAGTACATGATAATAGTTCAACTTTTGGCAAGTTAATGTGGGGTATATGTGAATTGTGAATCATTTGGAAAGTAGTTCACTTAGATGATTTCTAAGAATCTGGTGGATTAGTAAGGTCCTTTCACTATTTATTAAAAATGTTTTTTTTAAATTTACAATTAGGAGGGGATATTGATCTGTAGTAGTCAGTTAAATTAGGTTGTGATGCAGGTACGTAAATGAACTACACATACACTAAAGGAGTTTTATATACATAAAGACCTCTTCATTGTTGTAATGTTTTTTTTAAATTTGAGAAGCTGCCAATAAATCATATTCCAGTAGTTATTAAAAATAAAGGACATATTTTTATCTCTATTTGTTTTTACGAAACAATGCTTTTAGCAAAGATATGTCAATGTAAAATGACTGAGGCTTTTATAAAGAAGAATGTTTCTTATTATTATAACTTGCAAGAAGATCAATGCACATTTTGGGGACCCATTTCTGCAGAACAATTTGCAGGACTAAAAGACTTTTTCCCTACAGCTGTACAGACCATTAAATCCTATCTCGGGGACAATTTGGTTCACCTCCCACCCATTCACATTTTGCCTCCAATATTGACCTTTAACACCTGTGCTTATCTGAATCTACCATCAAATTGCTCCTTACTGGCACCTCTTTTTGGAGTGGACACCAGTGATCCAGCACTGCAGTCTGTGTCTGCAGCCAACTGGTCCCCTATCCAATGGCAAGGCAAGTAGGCACTATAAGAAGTACAAAATATTGTGTAGTGAATAAGAGAGGAAACTTCTGGCGTAACATGTGAACCCACATTAAAAATTAGTAAAGGGGGCTTTTATGTAGGTTTTATTTTAAAACCTGCAGCTAATTAGAGGGAGGTGGGGGTAAACAGTACTGTGGGAAGGCACATTCCCCGGGATCAGCTTTAATGTCAAAAAAAGCAGAACAAACTATTTTAGTCCCTACCTGAACTGATATCTCGTCATATAATTATGGTGCTCCTATGCTAGCGTCTTACACATAGTTAATAGATGAAACCCACTATGATTTCTAAACAAAGGGTTGATGTATATTTTATTGAAAGCATTCAGGGTAATTACTTAGTAATAAGAAAAATAATTATTTTTAGAAATGGAACCTTAGAGCCCAACACTTTATCCCACTGATACGTTTCTAGTTAAATAAATGTATTACATTATTTTTATAAAACATTTTTTGAATATGAATGAAGAAATGCAGATATTTGATGTTTGTGATTATGAGTGTGGAAGATGCATTAATTCATCAAAGGTGTCCAAGTACATAAACACAGCAAATATTGAGCAGAAAGACAAGTCGGTCTACTCCTGGGTGTAGCGTGCTCCACAATGACTGATCTGATGGCCATATCACTTAAAGGTATATTTTGATTCATGCATTGCTAGCTATTTCTACACTTATAAGAACCTTTATTGTTCCCTCAATGCAGAAAATTACTTTGAACGTAATGTCTAATTTCATACACAACACTTTTCATTTATTTGTTAGAAAATACATAAAATGGGGCTATCTTGATCACAGGCTAGAATTCTATTTGATGTATATTCAGTGCATAAGCTTTCTTAAAATATCAAAACCAAGCTTGAACATATTTTTTCATTTAGTTTTTAGACATGTTTATGAAATACTTTTTATCAATAATGGCAGCTGTCACAGTGCTTTGTACATAAAACATGTGTATGTAAATTTCTAGGACATTTTTGACAAATATATATTTTAAGATGGAGATTCATGAAAATGATTCATGTTGCAATAAAGCCAGCATGTCAAGTTCACTGTAAAGAAAACTAATTTTCTTTGCTACTTCAAAGTTTTCTCTTTTCCCTAATCTTTTCATTTGTTCATTTATTTATACCATGATTCTTTTCTTTTTGTTTTTTTTTAAGGTGTGATGATGTTAGTGTTTGCAGGATCCAGCATATTACTAGCAGGAAAGGGGGTGGCATCACAACCAATATGCTCAATTGGGAGCACAAACTGTCAGATATCCACTTCTGCTCTCTTTGACCGTGCTGTAAAACTTTCACATTATATCCATTCTCTTTCCTCTGAGATGTTTAATGAGTTTGTAAGTATAGCTACAACACTTGTATTTTCTGTCAAAATAGGTATAATACATTTTAGTTTACACATGCAAACTGTTTAGATTAGGTTTAATGATTATAATTTGTTTTTTAGCGGTTAGTATTTCAGCTTTTATTTCAACAGCAAAATTAGAATGCTCATTGTTTAAAAGGCGCTATTTTTT
>NW_017306964.1:718135-829664 GCF_000935625.1 Nanorana parkeri
AGTGGCAACACTAGCAAATGATATAAATAGTAAGTCACTGTAACATGTGGAAAACATGGGGTAGAAGAATAGCCTTCAGCTAGTCTTGGCTTATTGTGTTGCAGTACTTTAGAGTCTACGGTCCACAGAGGTCCAGGGCAGAGATGCCTTAGTACCGCAGTGTGGCTTCACATGCATTTGCAAATGTATGCAACAAAAACCTCTGTTTTAAATCTGAATTTTTTTGTGTTGACTAAGAAGTGTTTCTTTAATCAGAAACCTTTTGCCAATTTTTATTGTTAGTACCAATGCCTGTTAAAAATACAAGTAGTTCTTACTTGCAACACTTTTACTGTATGGTGCTACTGTTGCCACAAATGCATAAAGAAATGCTGCCATGTCAGTGTTCAGGAAAGTGGAAGTAAATAGGACCCTTTCCATGTTAAAACAAAATGTTGATAGTATCACACGTGTAATGTTTGTGTCACATTTTTCAGATAAAATGAATCTTTAAATTCTGCTATACCTGACTTTTTACAAGTTTGTATTACTCTCCCAACTTCTCCAAGTCACTTTTCTGCCTGTAAAAATCCACCACTTCACAAAACAGTTTTGTCAGAGTTACAATAGATTTGTATACACTTTACCAACACATACTGTAGATGAAACTGTTGCAAGTTCCACTATTCGTCGCATTACCGCTAGATATCAAACTCTTTATGACTTTCCGGGAATGTTTAATTGCTATAGTGAATCAGTGCACCTCTTTATACTTTGAGGCTGGGAACAAAGGGAAGGTATGTTGAGGAGAAGTGGCATAAGTGACTATAATAAGGTTCTGTAATCAGATGGGTCTCTAAGGAAAGCTTGGCAACTAAACTGCAGGGCACAGTCTTATTAGTAAGACATCAGTTTTACAAAGGAAAAGAAAAGCAAAAGAGAAATCTAGAGCTGGACCACCTGGCCAAACCATTCTTACATTGTGTAGATGCATCTTGTTGAATTAGTGCAGACAACAAATGTATTTGTACAAATTAACCTTACATTCCTATATGGCAGGATGAGCGCTTTACTCCGGGTCGTAGGTTTCTAGCAATATCTGGAACGAGTTGCCATACTTCTTCTCTGAATACTCCAGAAGACAAAGAGCAAGCACGACAGATACAAGTAAGAAATTTTGCATGTTTCAAACAAATGGCAACCAGTTTATATTATGTGAATATTGGAAACAGTCTAAAGTGAACTTTCACCTATTGTTTGATAAGAATAATTCAGAAGAAATCTTACAACAGTGTTCAAATTCCTATAAATGCTTACTGTCATTCACAAATATTGGACACATTGGTTTAGTTTTAATGTAAAGTTTCATTTTTTAAAAAAACAACAAGATTTCATGTTAGTATAAAACAAAACACACACCATATAGTATAAATTATCCTACCATTTTACTAAAATGTGTAATCCCTTAATAGTAAAAACTAATATTCCATTTTGTAATTATAAGTGACTACAACTTAGGGGTTTCACTATATTTTTTTGCATACACTAAAGCATGAAGATCTGCTGAACTTGGTGTTGAAGGTTCTAAGATCATGGAATGATCCTTTGATTCACATGGTTTCTGAAGTGCAAGATATCCATGAGGCTCCAGACACCATCCTCTGGAAAGCTGTAGAGGTTGAAGAGCAAACTAAACGTCTACTGGAAGGAATGGAAAGGATTATTGGCAGGGTAAACATAATATCAAAGATAACTTTTTAATATGTAGTGATTTCAATAATATATTTAATATCCTGGAAACATTCAGTTGTTGCCCATGTTTGTAGCAAAGTATGTATCCTCCATCCCCAATGTCAGCTGCAGCACTGTGCTAGCCATAATGGAAGTGGCATGAGCAGCTGTTGTGACATCCTACTTAGACCTTTTTTTCTATGGAAAGCTTACTGTATTGTGTACAACCCCTTCAACATCAAAGCATTGCATTTTATAGTTATTACTCTTTGGAGAGCAATGCAAAGATAATAACATTTTATACTTTACAAGCTGTTTAAAGCCCCCTCCCCTGTGCTTTTTTAAATGATACACTTTGTGTGCTAGCTGTGTCTAAACTTCTAATAGTTCTGCAAAGTGCTTGTTTGCAGTTTTTCTTGATTGCCATGCCAGGCTAGGGCTACAAAGTTTAAAAGTAATTTATATAGATACAATAAATTAATATAAGCTTTTGTTTTTCCTTTTAGATTCAACCAGGTGATTTAGAAAATGAGATTTATTCACCATGGCCCGGTCCAGCTTCAATACCAGGAGATGAAAATTCACGTCTTTTTGCATTCTACAATCTACTCCACTGCCTTCGTAGAGATTCGCATAAAATCGACAACTATTTGAAGCTTTTAAAATGCCGCCTTATCCATGATGGAAATTGTTAATCTTTTACTCTTAACTCTGTACAGCAATAAAAATGCATTGCACACAACAATGAAAGGAATTTGTCTTTTAGAAACACACACTTGACAAAATAGTGTTTGTAATAGTTTTATATAGTTTCTAAAGAACTGAATTCCTATTGGTAGCATAAATCCTAATTAAACAAAAGGCAAATATATATGTCTCTGTGTTTTTTTTATATATAAATATCCAGTTAAATGTTTTAAAATGTGTATATTTTGAAAATGTTAAAAAATATTTAGTATTTTTCTTCTACACATATGTTCTGTTCTTCTTATGCACATACATTCCCTGTGTAGAGCAATATTATGTATGATCTATTATACTTCAGTGTTTATGCCATCATAGCCATTCAGAAGTATAAGATATATTATTTGATTTTTTTTCCCAAGACAGATTGTTAAGGCCTCCCAAGGCAGTGGATGGCAGTTTGTAACAATCTGTATTGATTAGGTAACAGTCTGAATTGCAGTGGCAAACAGGGACAAACACTGTCAGCCAAGATTCACCCACCCAAGGGAAATGACATTCAGACTTGTGGAAAAAACAACTACTGTTTTACTTGATTTGGCTAGTGAGGGAGGTGAGCTGAAGACCCCTCTCCATAGCCTGAACCAGGGCAGCCTCTCAACTGCACCTTCTGTGTTTAGAGAAGTGCTGAAGATTTCAGATACCTGAAAGGAATTAGGTCATACCCACATGCTCACCTCCACAAATGTTTTTTTTTGCCAGCTTTGAAAGTTAAACTCCGGATAGATGGAAGGTAATGCATTAATGCAGCACAAAGCTTACCTTTTGTATAATATTTCTCTTTTCCCCTCTTGTCTGTCTCATTTAGGTCTAGTTCTTCTGTAAAAGATGCCTAAGGTTCTCTCTTTGCTGGGTGACCTGTCATATTAAATGCCCTTTGCAGTCCATAAGAGCTAATGTCAGCACTGCTGAAGTATTAGGAGCCTGTGCCTGTATAGTGCCTATGAACACTCAGCCCCACTTCTTCCTGACCAGCCCCATGAAGTTCCTGTCCCTCTCTTCCCTGTTTGGCAGAGTAGTGAAAACTCCAACAGGAATAACTCTGAGAGGGAAAGGGGCAAGAGAATATAATATTATAATATAAGATAAAAGTTCTTATGCTGGAGCTGCTCACAACATAATTCACACCTTCTATGTGCCCTATCTGTGTGAAGGGGTAACCTGCACGGTAAACACTTCTGAGAGAAGTGGCTGAGGATTTTCTGTCTCCAGTCTAGGTTAACCCTTCACGCAGAAGCCATGCAATATACTGTAGGCAAAGGAGAGGGACTAAACTTTGCTTTCATTGCAGGTAAGCAAACAGCAGCAGTACACAGTGCTGTTTGTTCAGTTATCAAATGTTGTCAGCACATCCTAGCTTCGGACTGCAAACTGACCAAAATGATGTGCTATTTACACTCACTCCCACAGTGACAGATATGGCAGTGTCCTTGTGAAATTGGATTATTTGTATACTGTGTGCACAGAAATGTGGGATGTTGCTGGCATGTGTGTGTGCTCACAATCACAGGACATTTTTTTTGCTTCTCTGTCACTACCCATATCACATCTTCCCCTCCCAAAAGCCAACCCAGCAGATCCCTCCTTCTGGCTGCCCCTGCTGCACAGATTTATGGAGCCTTATGCTAACATCACAGGGATAAAAGAAGAGAAATAACTTTCTGAAGGAAATGGGTAAGATAATCTGTGCCAGTAAGAGCTCAATCATGAATTTTAATGCCATAACATGCATAAAAATTCATGAAAAAACAAGTGAGTTGACAAACATTGATACGCATTTACATGCATTTTATGCAAGTTGGATTTTCATACAACTTAAGTTGACATTTGTTGATGCATATTTTTTAAATGCATTTTCCCCCTATTTACAGTGTCATCACTTCCTTTTTTCTTTTGTTGGTTTTCAGTTGCATTGCATTTATGTGCAATTTACATATGTCATGTGCATTGCACTGCAAAAAATGCAACGTGCTGCATTTTGCACACCTCTCTCCTCAGTTGTGGTGGAAATAGGGCACATAAAAAACAATTGCTTTCTATGTGTCTTTGCAGAGACCTGTGTTGATCAGATACAGAAAAACGCAGATCTCTGTGAACGTGAAGGCTCACTGCAAGGGTTACGTTTTCTTCTGCCCGGAGTCCTTGTTTAAGGAAGGCCAGGAAGTGCTAGTAATCGATGGCTACAGATGCGAATGGTTACATAAGTTTACCATTTTCTCAAACCATGAATGACTTAGATTCGGGTCCAACTCATGGTCAACGTAAAACTTAAAGCCCATCCCTACTGTGTTCTATTGGATGAAAGTTTACAAAGAATTTAAAAGAACCAAACAGATAAATAGTTAACATGAAGATGAGTAAACTGTTATGTAACCAAATGTGTACAATCCTGTTCAGTTATTGTTAAGTACAAACACTTTTCATGCTAGACAATACACTCCTCATACCTGCTCTGTTTGATCAATCCTACTATCTCCTCTTCTATACGTCCACCATTTCGGGATTTAAGTACAGTACATTTACAGTACTGTGCAATATAAATGTCCTGATTGTCTCACAGTCCAAGCATTACCATTCACAACATTATTTCTAATATGCAGATGATTACTGTATGTAAATATATTTACGAGGTTCACCAGTGTCCAGTCAAAACTTCTGAATGTAGTTTTGAAATGGGAAAAGATTAGAACCCCTCTCTGATTTTTATTGCTGTTTGAGGCTTCATTAGAGAGGTTTCCCTTCACTTATTGTCATGTAAAAGAGTTTTACCAAACAGAAAGTAAGTGAAAATCTGCAACAAGGGCAAAGACAGCAATAAAAACCTAATCAAGGTGCTTGCCTTTTACTACTAGAAAACACATTTATTTCTATCTGTGTTGTTATTGGAGGTTTAAGGTGGCCATACACTGTGCAAATTTCAGCGGGTTCTTGAGGAAGAGTGCTCAAAGGACATAGTCAGAAAATCTTCATACAGAGCCAGCCGCCAATGAGCTTCCGGCTCTGCTCGGGTATTCTGACAGCAGCTGTCAGAAAAGAAACAGCGGGGATTCCACGATCAACATGCTCATAGCGTTTATAAAAGAATCTGCTTTATTTTTTTTATTCAGCCCAAGGGTGTCATAAAAAAATTAGAGTAGCATATGGCCAGCTCTACCCTCACTTCCTATTTGATAAAACTACTATCACCAGGATATGAAGAGAGGGGAAATATCCCTGGATAGCAGCAAATACCAGACATGGATTCTAACCCTTTCCAACTCAATCCAAAATTAAAACAAAAGGTTTTGACTAAACAGACACTTTAGTATAACTGGGTAGGTAGGTAGGTAATAGGACCATATAAAACAGAAAATTAACATAAAGGCAGGCTTTTCTGGACATAATACACCTAGGATAAAATAATGCAAAAGATGGTTAAACACACACAATGTTTTTTTTCATTTTAATGTCTTGTCTTATAATAACACTCTGGAAGATCCATAGTTTTTATGAATATGTCTTTAATTTTTAAGTACTATTAATTTAAAATAAGGCTGTTTAATGTATTTGAAGCCCAAATCTAGTTTTATAATGCCTTCAGTTCTCTAAATATTGAAAAATAAGGTATTTATTTTAAAAACCTTAAAGCCATTTTTCTATCTATCTATCTATCTATCTATCTATCTATCTATCTATCTATCTATCTATCTATCTATCTATCTATCTATCTATCTATCTATCTATCTATCTATCTATCTATCTATCTATCTATCTACTGTACCTGTCTATCTGCCTTTCAATAAATCATTTATCAATTAAACTACCAATCATCATGATATTCTCATTGAGGGAGACATTGCTGATTCTGCCACCAAAGACCCATATTTAATAGATTTAATCATACACTAATCATACAGAAAACATACCATATGTTCCAAGCCATTTATACCCTATCTCTCTTCAAACATTCAGAAATATACCCTTGTAACATTACGTCTGGGATACTGTTTGAAAGATTACCAATAGATTACCAATATTACCATCTGATATTACCTGAGAATAAACAGAAATTGTGTCGGTTTAAGAAGCCTAGTTAGAGATTAACACAAACAGTAATAAGATGGTTTTTAGAAAAGAAGCAGGACAGCTGTGGCTGAATCCTTTGATACCTGCTGTGGGTTGCTAAGCAACGTGGGCCCATTACTGCCCCAAGGGTCTTTTACTTTACAATTAGACATCTGAAAATAATAAAAATCAGACAGTTATGAAAGTTAACTTATTTGAGAAAATAAAATAAAATGGAATGTACTTTTAAATATATATCAATTAACAGGAGTAGAACTTTTTTATATTTAACTGACAAAATCTAAAATAATGCAAGGTTTAAAATGTGACATTTTGACTCTAAGGGAGGAATTATTTGCAATTTGTTTTGAACAGAAGCTTAGTTCATGTCAGATGTGAACCTCCAGACAATCATTAGTTTAAACTGCCTGCTATGTGTTTAAAAATTTCAGTCAATTTACAACTGATCTGAATTGCAAATATGATGGTAATAAGCCATTAGGGAACAGCATATCTCTTTTTCACACTTACAACCCTCTGCTGTAAGGATTTCTAGCAAAAAAATTTGAATATGTCATTGTCTTTCTAACATGATAATACAGAAGACTAGAAAATGAAGGCATTTTTGTCTGAAAATTTTCTTTGTGATAACAATCAGGTGTAATAATTATGCCCTGTATATGCAAATGTGATGTAATGATTACATTCAAGCTACATTTACACTTTAAAAAGAAATATAGTGTTCATTAGTCATGTCCAAAATGTTACAGGTAAATCAGCAATGCAGACATCCCAACCTGCAAAACCTTATTTCAGGGAGGTTCCCGTCTCATTTCAGGGAGGTGCCCTTTCTGTTTTTTGTTTTTTTTTTTACAGCGGCCGTCGTCAGAATATATAAGAAATAATAATTATATATATAGTGAAATAAGAAAACCACAAATGTCATTATAATACATATATATGGCATTACTAACAACAGATTACCAACTTTCCCTACGATCCCTCTGTTAAATCTCTACCCCATTTAAAGGCCAACTGTAGTCATAGCTGAAATTTAGGTCTTAAAATGCATACATGCAACCTATTTGTTGGGGGCAAAACTGCAGAATCTGTTGTTTAGGAGTCATCGTGTTCATTATTTTATAATTTAGAATCCAATTTATCTCTCTATTTTCTAACATGATGATATGATCACAACTAGAGGCGTAACTAGAACCTCCAGGGCCCCAGTGCAAGAAACCATGAAGGACCCCCCCCCCAACCGCCATGGTACCGCATGGTTAACAGCAAGGCTGCCAAGGTCCCCAGGAAGCGCAGGACCTCAGACAGCTGCTTGTTTAAAATTTTAGTGCCGGTGTTCTGTCGAGAACTCCGACCCAGTATCTGCGCTTACGTACAGACGGGATTAACGAGGAAAACACCATTTATTTACAAAGTATTCATTTGTAATGGTTAATTGTGTTAATTAAAAATAAAATTAATAATATGCCGCCCATGGCAGTAAATGATGGGTGTAATATTATTAACAGTCAGAATTAACGCGTTAAACGAAACACTTTGTAAATAAATCGCAAGCGCAGATGCTGAGGTCAGCAAAGTCGACTATGTCAGCGCTCTCGACAGAACACCGGTATATGCGTTTAGTATCGGGGCATTTTCACGAGTATCAGTGAAAATGCCCAGTATTGGCAGTGGTGTGTCCCTACTTAAAAATATAATGCATTGCTGGGACTTGTAGTCCTATATAGTTGGTGCTATGCTGCATTGCTTTATAGGCAGGAGTTAATTAAAAAAAAAACCCCATGGAGCAATAATATTCACCCCCCATACCCGCAGCAATAATAAATTATCCTTGGGGTAGATTAATACTGCAGCCGGGGCAGAAATTACTATTAGTTATTAAACATTTTCAGTATCTTCTTTATACTGTCTTTTCTCTGACCTGTTCCAGCTCCCAAGCTTCTTCCCCTCCTCACATCACTCTGCACGCTGAGGCCGATTGATATCCTCAGCACAGAGACGATCCTGTGCAGGCCGGCACTAAGACTTAATTGTCGGCTGCCGCAGCTCTCTGTGTTCCTCGGCGGCAGCCGACAATGGTAAAAGGGTACCCTCTCTTCTGCTGTCAGTTCAGCGGGGGAGAGTAGGGACAACTGTATATCTGTATTATTGGACTGGGACCGGCTGCTGACCGGCTGGGACTGGGGTTGGGCTCTCCTCCTTTCTGGGCCCCCCAAGTGGCGGAACACCAGGGCCCGGTCGCACATGCAACTGCTGCGACCCCGGTAGTTCCGCCAGTGATCACAACCATGTTTAGGTTTAGTGCTAAATCACTATCATAAACTTAAAATAGATTATGCTTAAGTAAGCTTGTTCAATAAATGGGGCACAACCGGCAGTTCTTCTATTATACTGTTCTAATAGTTGCACACCATACAGACTTGTGGTGGTGAATTGACAGAATGTATGGTGCCATTAAAACTCACATTGTGAACAATCATTACCAACACACCTGCGGATCAAGAACTGACTGTTTAAAAAAACAAAACATTTTGGGACCACACAGGATCCCTTCATTATGGCAAAATAAGTCACTTTGCCTTGCAAATAGGTTGTTCATGATCTTGAAACATTGGTCTGTTATGAATAAGCACTTAGTTGTTTGTGAGAAGGTGTGTTTGTTCATTTCATGCAGCAATTCTGCCTTTTGCTTCCAGATGGTGAACTTATTCTGGGCTATTCTGTCTCTTATCTACTGTGTTCTCATACACATACATCAGACTGAAAGCCCATGGCTAAAAATAATTAATTATAATTGGTTGTTATGGGTTATTGCACCTAAGAATTATACTTAAGAACTATTGGTTAAATAAGGCCCACTGAGAGAAAAACAGCAACAGTCTTGTAGGCTGCAAAACTGTATCTGATACAGAATTGTGCAAAAGTCCCTACTGCTCTACTGCCCTTCCCTCTTTTCACACAATACATTAAATGAAAGTTTAACCCTGCTGATGCCTTTATACTGGGGGTGTACATTCATGTCACCCATCTTGATGCTAGGGATGATGGGGATAATCAGCCAACATCCAACAATTGTAGGCCATTCTGCCTTATTCTGTAAAGTAGCCACTGCTCCAAGCTCACTCCCGTGATGGACTACGATCTCAAGTTTAGTTCACTACTTTGTATTGAGATTGTAGTCTATTACGAGAGTGAGCTTGGAGTGGGGGTTACTTTACAACACACAGGAACCATGGGGATCATCAAAAGTAGCACCCTCCAGAAGGAAGGATAGTGTCAGCACAAATTCAGAGATGATTTAAGGATTTACAGCTGAGTGAAATACAAATAAGTTACATTTGTGTTAATAGTTCAGGAACTTAAATGTATTTTTAAGGTTTTAACTCCTGGGTTAAGTATCACTTTAAACATAAGTAATAGAATGGTAGGTTGGCATGTTAGTTGAAATTACTTGTAATTTAGTGTTGATCACTTGGATGAAAACTTTGTATCACTTCCTTTTTTTCTGATAGTTATTAGGCGATTTAGGATAAATATTTTAATGTATGTCATTTGATGAGCAGTAAACCTGCAGAATATGACAAAGTGTGTTAAACATGTTATTGTATGTTTGTGTATGGGTGTATTCACAGCCTTTATCACTGATAAAAAATAAACAATTTTTTAAAAGATTTGTGCTTGTGACTTATGTTCCAGAGGGCATAATTAGAGTGCCATGTGGTATACATAAGGCAAAATTCTAGGGATTTCTATATAAATGGGTGGGATTGTGGTGCAGTGCTGAAGTTCTGGGTTCTAGCAAATATGCATGGGCTTTGCATACTCCATGATTGGGTTTCTCAGTATCATATGAGTGCGTGAGCACAGTATGAGTTTCTCTGTCTTTCTTTATGAGTATGAAAGGTTATATTAGACTGCCAACTCCAGTGATGAATGAACGGGTGCATTTCCTTAAAACGCATTTGAAAATATGCCTCTACTTTTGGATTATAAAAAAGTTATAATAATAGGCCTGTTTAGCAAAGGGTTTGGATATTAGAAATGACTTGCCAAATTCATTAAAGCTAGAAAGTTCAGTTTAGTTAATATAATTGGGTTATTCTTTTACAACATGCAGACATTAGCAGCACAAAATATTAAGCTGTCATAGATTTTTTTACTGTATATCTTTATGCACTATGTTTATACAGTATATAAAATGCATATAGCCATTATCTCACTAATATTCAATGCCTACATTAAAATGAAACTTTTCTGTCCCTGAAAGGTATGTCAAATTCATAAAAAATGTGCCTTGACACTTGCTTAACTAAATCCAAGTAGAAACTGTACATTTTAATATGAATAGTTTGTTTCATTTCAGTTTCATGTTTCTGTTAAATAAACTAAATTTTTTAAAAAGAACACATAAATAAAGGAGCACACTAAGCTCCATACCATCAATCATGGAAATTCACAAGGGTCTCTGCTAAAATATTGTTAAAAAAGCATTATGCTATGAGTTTTAACTTCTCTGCTGGCATATTTGATCATTTAAATTGTTATCTGGCATTAGATTTGATTTACAGCGTTTTTTATATATCTTGATAACCACAAATAGCACAGAATAAGCATAAAAGTTACAATCTTAAGTTTAAACTCCATAAACGCTGCAAAAAGAAACAAAGGTTCAAATACAAGGCAAACCTTCAAAAGGAAATTAAAATATATATTTGGAAGTGGTCTAACACAAGTGTCAATCTTAGGGAGGTCAAGTGAATGGTTTGAGTAAAGTGCTTTTTTATTACAGGTATTTTCATACTACTCTAAAGACCACTAGTGTAAATTGCAGCATATGCTGTAGTGTCTATGTACCCTGTCACACATGGTGTGGTTTCGGTAAGTGTTCCAGGGTAAAATGGCCTGTTATTAGCCATAAGCATGTTATTTAAAGGATTTGTATATTATCAATGTTTCCCTTCAGGCTGTATAAAAAGACCCTCTCCCCGCTGGCTATTTACTAAATTATTTTAACAATATATTGACTATTAGCCTTGAAAAAGGTCAGAAAAAAAGCTGGTTTCACTTCCATAGACTTCAGTAGGGTTTGGTGGTAAGTTTGGTGAACTTAGTTTGAACCTATTCCGGTTAGGTTTATTCATCTCTACTCATGAGCTATTTGATCTTTACCAGACAGCGTAAATCAGCATTTTCAATATAGGTGAATAAAAAATGTTGCATTTACTGATTGTGCAAATAATTTTTCTCATAACTGCTCAAGTGATTAAATTCATTTAACAATTTTTAATTAAAGAAAACATACAATCCCCATATGTTACCTAGCACTAAAACAGTAATTATCAGTGAACACCAGTGAGTGAATATGGCATCCTTTTTTTTCAAAAAGGGACTTGTTTACTCATGATATCATGTTGTATAACCCAGAGTGCACTCAATCCACTGCTGATCTTTTATGAAAACCAGCAAGAATCTAGTCGCTCTGAAGACTCTATACCTTCTTGTTAGTACAAGAAGGCTGTGTTTAGGGGTTGTGTCCATGGTCTTTGGAGGTGTCAATTACATTAGTTTGTGATGCTTCTGAGATCATTCAGAACTCATTAACAGGTGCATTTGACCTGCAGTTAACCTACTTTAGGAATGTTTGCATTTTAGCAAAAGCCTGTCAACACAAGCTCTTAACGAACTTATATTTGACTGAAAGAGGTGCAGGTGGTGGTGCAAATAAAATATGAAATTGCAGATCTTGGTTCCAGGTATACTTGGCAGCTATATAATAACTTGAGGTGTTGCAGGTGCTTATAGACACTGGAGGGTTGTTAAACTTGTAGACATTATTCTGTTGCACTGCTGTTGCTAGACTGTCACATAAATAAGGCCAAGTACTCTTACTTATGCTATAACTAGGCGCAGGGGAGGAACATATAAACATCTCTGATATTGTCCTATCTCTGGGGAAATTACAGCAAGTGGACAAGGTTCTCTAACCCGTTTGATCATTTTCTACCCTGAGCTGTGTCAGACGGCAGTGTCTGCTGGCACCAATATATATCAACTTGTCAACCAAGCCAAACAGAAAACGCCAGAGTGGACATACTGTATGTCATTTCAGGTCGCTGAGTGGATTACTGAAAGGGATTCCATACATGCTATTCTTAGACTAAAAGCTTTCATTTCAGGAAAAATATAGTTTCACAAGCTATTTAGATTTCTTCATATCATATATTTTAGTCATAGGTATAATAAGGCTATAATCAGGTGTAAAGTACAGTAATACATAGGCAACAGACTTCATTAAATATATAACTATAGCTGATATCAGTAAATCTTGGGAGCTGAAACTTGAATAAACTGCACACAGCTGCTATCTGCACATTGTTATTAAAGCCTTAGCCTGAAATAATATCATACTAACAATTATGTATTCTTTGAACTTCTATACCCTGTAAATGTACTTTTATATAGGCATAAAACTCATTTATGAACTTTTTGGCAACACCCTTATATTTCACACATTGGGGGTGATTTACTAACCTAAACACACGCACGCACTAGGTGCGTGTGATTTTTACACAGCAAAACGTATTTATCAACCAAAAAGTCTCTAAAAGCATATTTCCACTAATGCCATATATGGAAAAATAATGCACATGATGCATATATAATGCTGCTTCACAGTTTAGACAAAAATGGTTAGCTCATGCATTTACATTCCTGCATTCATCAACGCAAGCAACACAATGCAGAGCTAATTTACACAACATCACCTTGCAATTCATGCAGGGCTTTGCACAACACACCTGCTGGGTGTGTACACACTACAAAGGTGTCTAGATTCCACCAATAGATCATGCTGGGAGGGAACACACTACAGAGGTGTATACTTGTTCGTGGCGTGTTTATAAGGTTAGTAAATCAACCCCAATGGGTTGTATACTTTATTTTCTAAAAACTGCAGCTGTGGTATTCTGTAATTCTTGCCTCAAGGTGCTTTGTAAATTACTAGTGTTAATCAAGGAGTGCTCTTCTTGTAAACCACAGTTTCTATGGAATCACACATCATTCTAGGTTGTTTCTTCCAGCAATTTTCTCAATTTAAGATTAGATTCAAAGAAACCATAAACAACATCTTATTTAGTTTCTTACAGCAAAGGCATTACTAGTGATATCTTAAGAAGAATATATTAAAGTAGACCTAAACTAAAGCATAGGTCTACTTTAAAGTGATTCTGTTGTTTAAATTAAAATATACCAACACAAGAGTTACCTGCAGGAGGTAAATATTTACCTCTCTTGCTGCCCCCACCACTGAACGCCTTTTTGATAAGAAGAAATTGCCCCTCAAAATCTATGCAGGAACCACCACTTTTTTGGGAGTGTCAATCTCCTGTGCCCTCTCTATGCTCAGTGGTACCTCCAACCAACCCCTACATCACGACTGTGTCCTAATGTGACCTAGAGGTCAGGAGGAAGAATCCCTGACCAGACCCACAGGAAATTGATGCTCTTGAAAGTGTTGGTTTCGGCATAGACCTGGGTGGGGTGATTTTTTTCTTATAAGGGCTGCGTTTAACCGTGCATACAGTAAGAGAGGTAAATATTTACCTTCTACTTTGTAGGTAACTCTTGTGTTGGAATTGTTCATCTATTTGAAAGAGTCACTTTACAATATGATAATTCATTTGGGAGGCTGATTAGAATGAGAATTAACATTTCTGTTCCACTGAAGCAGCTGCTGCACTGGTGCACTGACATCACAAGACTTTTCAGTCAATTTAAATAAAGACTTTGTCACCACTGGCACACGGAATGCCCGGTCTATGTCAAATGACCTGAAATTGAAACACTACAGGATCTCTTTTTTTTAGGTGACAGGTAAGCTTACTTTTAATTTAGATTATTTGAGTTATTTGAGTATATATGGAATTTATGTCTTTAAATCTTATATTCATTGTTATGGCTGTTATTGCTGTATTTAAAACCCAATTAAAGACTCACACCTTTTTTTAAAATCTTTTTATAGTTCTGTATAACAGACTTGCCACTGTATTGTTTGTTTAGCCTTTTTTTTTTTTTGAAGACTGCTCATTAAATCCAGATATCCTCCAAAGCTTATATATCAGTCAAAATACCTCACAACATAAATTAGTGAAATGTTTTTTTACCTCCCTTGATATCATAAAGTAGAGAAAGTGAAATAAATCTACATAATACACAGTCAAATCTCTTTAATTCCAGTCAGCTTTTATTATTTAATCAGCAAGTCTCTGTGCAGAATAGACCATGCTAATTCCTCCTAGCAACAGCTTCTGCCTATCGGGAGAGACTCCTTGTAGTGTGCAGCTGCCAGCTAGAGAGAATATCTCTAAGTAGGTCAGGCCTGTATTTCTAAAAATGCCACGGTCTGGTAACCCTTCTGTCCCGTCTGTCTTCTCTGCCCCATAATAACCTCAATTGCTTAGTGACACAATGACATAGTACCCTGTTAGCGAACAGTCAAATCATGTTGTATTATTCTGCTCTGAGCATCATTGCTTGATGAAGAACCTTTCCATGACCAGCATTAATCAGGAAGCCATTCATGTCCAGTAGCACTTCACTCTAGAGATGGTTCCTGCATTAATGACCAGCTGTTTGAACTAACACAAACAAAACAATGTTTTCCACATGGTTGAATGCACTAAATTCAATATTCGAATCAGGCAGGTTATGGTCATTTACTGACTCAATGTTACAAATTGACCCCTCTACTGGCAGTGTAATTTTATCATACAAATAGCAATTGCACAAAGCAGCCACATGCATATATTCCAACAGCAGAACTGACTTTTGAAACTTCAAATACCTTATAGAGAAAGGCTGTTTTTTTTTTTAATTTTAAACATTTAATGTATATGAGTAGTTCAGTAATTCAATTATATAATTGGTCATAAATATGGCAAATGTACAGTACACAGGAAATGTGCACATGAATACCAAAATGTGGTGTTTTGTGCGCATTGCTAGGGTTCTCTGGCACCATAAGTTGTACAGAGACCAATACTCTCATACATACATTACACCTATTATTATTATTACAGAGCTTAGCCTGATACATAAGATGAGCGTATAACGTAAACTCTCCATAGGAATGGATGGAGAATGTAGTGCCAAAGTGTGAGCTTGGCTCAGGAGATTTTGCCAAGCAGCTCTGCAGCTTTGTGGGCAATAGCTAGTTAGATCAGGGACAGTTGAGAATAAGACTTCAATGGAGGTTGGGGCAGAGACAGTACAATACTGTGAATCATCATTGCCTGAAATTCTGCCTGAACACACATGAAAAAACATACACATGACAATATCATAGGGAAAACTGGGCTTTTCAAAGGCCATTGGTGAATTAAAATTTTATTCCCACCTTATTTCATTTTTTTACTGTACTGTGCTAGGGCAGATAGCACCAGAAGGGAAGAAAACATTTATAAAGACAACAATATTGTTTGAGGGGTAAATATGAATACTTAATTTGGGCAGCTAGTGTTGGCATAAAAGTGAACATATGCCCAGAATATCCATACTTAAGTATTTACATATCCTGAGCATGCGATAAAAGTTCTTTAAAACAAGCCCTCAACATCTTTGTAAGTATTGACATTGTGGAGAAATGAATCTGCAAAGTTCACAACAGAGGACCTGAAATCTTATGGGTCTATTCACTAAGCTGCCGTAGGCAGCCGAGTGAATGACCGACCTGAAGTGAAGTGAGCTGAACACTGTTCGGCTATTCACTTCAGGCTGGTACGGCTGATTTCAGCTGTACATCAGCTGAAATCAGCCGTACATCGGCTTGCTTCACGTGGCTTCGGGTCGGCCGAACATGCTCAGCATGTTCGGCCAACCCAAAGTGCAGAAGGAGTTCAACCAGGGACGCTGATCTCTCTGCAAGTGGCCGGAGCCAGCCTTAAGATCATGGATGGCTCCGCCCAGCTGTCAGAAGCAGGCTGTCGGCCGGACGCTCGGCCAGCTTCGGCTTTCAGCACGGCTCAGCCGAGCCGATGCATATGCGTTTGGCTCGACTGAGCCGCTCGGCCATGTTCGGGAGCTGTACGGGCTATTGTGAATAGCCCGTACAGCACCCCTTCGGTTCTACTGAACCCAAGGGGTCCTGGGGCCGAAGCTAGCCGAAGGATGGCAAACATTTTAACTTTACTGCCCCCTTCACAGTCGCCAGTGCTGTGGGAGCCTGCAGTGAGGGGAGTCTGTGAACAGCTAGCCTGAAAAGTTTTTACACTGGTACACCCCCTCTCTGCCATTCACCAAGCTCATATTACTATCATTCCACAATGCACTGAGTTCTGTGAATGGGCAGTGAATATTCTGCCATTCTACTGCTCCTGCGTTCATAGAACTCAATGCATTGTGGGATAATAGTAAGTTGAGCCAGTGGTGCAACTTTTAAGACACTCACTGCAGGCTCCCATGGCACTGGAAGACAGCAGCTGAGTGTTACATCTGTCTGTTAAATTTACTAACAACTAAATATGTGGACCTACCTACCAATGAATTTATTTTTTACGCAAACAGGTAGCCTCTCACATTACGTAGTTGCTGTTAAATAATGATAGATGTTGGCAAATTGTTTTTAGAGGAAATTATATAATTTGATTGGTTCTCATGTGTGCACAACTTTTCACTTATCATTTAACCATCACCATACAATAAAAATAAAATCTGAGCTGCAGCCATAAAAAAAACCTTTCATTTAAATGTATTCCACCATAACCAGAAAGGATATAAACTCACTTTGCGTGCACTGAACTCCTTTGCAAACCCAGTTATTACTTTATAAATGTAGCGGTGGCATCATTACTGTGCTGCATTAGCCTGTGCGGAGAGCAGAGCTGTGGAAGGGACCCAGTAGGCCTATCCCACTATAGGTGGATGCAGAAAACTATATGGTAGAGGCATACAAGATCAGTCACCCTGCACAACAAATGAGAACTGTAGGGAATGGTCTTGATTACAGGAAGCTAATAAACAAAGGAAACGTTTCACACTGGATTACTGCACCGATCTGCAAAAAAATGCATCAAGAAGTACATCAAGATTCAGGTAAGAATACATATGACTCTTGTATTTAGACAACCTTTGTTTATTCTGAAGTTCAGCTTGAAGCCTGAACACATAGGGGGTAATTTAGAAAGAATTTGCCTATATTTGTCCTACGATTATCTGTGAACGATCATCCTGTGCATATATATGCACAAATGAACATTCTTTCATTTTCTTCTTTACAACTGTGTCTACATTTAAATGTTTTGGCTGTAATATCACATTGTGGCCACTAGATGGTGATAAAGAAGCATAGGAAATACATATTTTTTCTCTGTTTTCCTCCGCTCCATTTATTGGCTATAATGCGATATTACAACTGGAAAGTCCCAATTTAATTACCCTTGGAAAAGGAAAAAACGAAAGAACATTGGTTTGTAAATATATAAATATGCACAGGATGAATCTTTACAGACTTGTACAGCAGGGACGTGCGGTCAGGGGAGGCAGGTGAGGCAGAGCCTCACCTAGAATTATGGAGGAGAAAGCTGTGAGCTTCATGTCTGAAACTGACAGCTTTTTCTCCATTCAGAGCGGCATCTAACAGGTTACACAGCAGGGAAATCCTCCCCGCTGTGTAACTTGTCATGGATCGCCTCAGCAGTGAGGAGCAAGTGAGGGACAGGGAGACTCCTCCCTGTCTCCTCCCTTCCTCCTTTACACTATCTTGGGGACGGGTTGGGGCGGGGCTTCACCCGGTGGGGGGGCTTCGTCCGGCAGGGGGCAGGGATTCGGCCAGAGGGGGGGGACATGAAATGCTGGGGGCGAGGCTGGGGAATGCCTCACCCGGAACAAGAGGTACCGCACATCACTGTTGTACAGGGCAAATGGCCCAGCAGATTCTTTATAAATCAACCCCATAATCTTATCTGAACTAGACTTGTGCGCCGTCAAAAAATTTGTTCCAATTCGTTTCGTTCCGTTTCGGAATATCTGTTATTTCGTAATTCGTGTCTGAAACTCAATTCGGATTCGTACGAAATACGAATTTTTGTTAGTTTCGGCAAATTTTCGTAACTGTACGAACATTCGTTATGATGAAGTTAAAAAGCAAAAATACCTTTGTTAATATTGGAGTCGATGTGGATGAACACCTAACCATACCTCCAAGCTCCAACCTAGTTAAACCTAAACACTTTCCCTTATAAATAAGTTTACTACTTTCTGTATGCACCTAAAATTGAAATGCCCAAATACTGCTGGAAAGTACTCAGAAATGTTTTACCCATGATCAGATGGTACACAACCAGTGACCTTGTAAAAGGTCTCTCTGGGTTCTGGTTGCAGTGTATTGCACAGAACTCAGAATAAGGTGAATTGGGTGAACTTTTTAATTGTTGTTACAGTTGCAATGTTTACTTATAGCATTTGTAGTATCAGTATTAACTGTTGTCTCATAGGAAACCTTTGTAACATTTGATCAGGGTCTAGACAAGGCAATTGTGCTATACCTATTACATTATTTATTGTTGTATCAAAAATATTATTTTCAGTTCCCCTTTACAATTTGAGAATTTTAGTTTCTAACTTCCAGAAATGTATTGCTTGATCAAGTAAATGTTTAACATACAAAAAAAAAGAATACATAATGCATATGAAAATAAAAGTTAGCTTACGAAAACTCTCAAAGGACTAAAGTAATGCCCTCTAAGACTAAGACATACAATAACAGATACTGACCACCAATCACAGTCATTGAAGCAAGAGATTAATAATGTTTACAATTTAAAGCGTATGCAGTGGAAATCCCAACCACTCTAATCTGAAATTCATTTACTAATGCAGTACACAATTATGAAGACCTCATGAAAAGTAACACGCATATCTCCCTTAATCCTTCATGAAAACAGCCAACAAAGCAGTCAGAGTAGATTTAGTCATATCTCCTTGGTGCTGAAAATAACTAATAAGAGTTTTAAGCCCTTACAATGTCATGAAACAACATCCAATCAGAATGTAACAACAAAAGAGAATAAAGCAATCACCACAGTGACAAGCAGCAGCAGGTTATTCCCTGTAACTATGGCCAAAAAAGAAATCTATGAAAGTTAAACTCATTGGAGGAAAGGAATTTAGCTTATACTGTTGACATGACAGCACCATGAGTCTGGGCAGAAGCAATATGCACTGTTTTAAGCTTTATCTCCATAGAAACTTTAATTAGTTGGGGAATTAGAAAATGACACATTTTAGCAGTGGATGCAATAACAAAAACAAACACTAATCACTCAGTCACTATCCTGCATTAAAAAAAAACAAATACATAAACAGAATACATCACTATTTTAAAGTAAAAAAAAACAATATAAACTAACACACAGAGAGAAGAACAGTCACAATTACTGTAGGTACCAGTACATCCATCTTATTTTACTAGTATGTTGATTTTCATTACAATAATCTAGAGCCTGGTAGTTCTTATTAAGCTTTGGCACTCAACATTAACGCAGCCATCCCTTTACCTGGATCCTAAAATGTAATAAGTATGTCCAGCAAAAGCATTTTTTTTTAGATTTTGATAGTGGAGTGACTGTAAAAGATATACCTTCAACAACAATTGTCGCGGTAACAGTAAGTGCGGGGGCATCTCTTCCCCCTTTAACGCATTTACACTTATTTTTTAGCTTGCCCTACCCCTATCCCCCTGCCTGTCTTAAATCCTAAAGGATTGAATAGGAAGTGCACAGTTCATGTTCAGGACCAATTCAAAAGATTTTGACAGGAAAATGTGCAACTTCATTGACGATATGTTGCTGGATCAGGGACAGCCTCGTCAGCTGCCTTCTTCAAGCTGCTTTTGCATTCCCATTGAATTGTATGGGGAGAAAACAATTCAAGTGTGAACAAAATCATGTTGACACAGACCCTATGAGGTCTGGGGAATGGCACAATATTAAATAAAAATAACTGCATTAAATGTGCAGTAACAGTACATGATAAAAATGTATAGGAATGTGAAAACATTGAAGCACGTCAAATGCACCAGCATGAAATTCTGAATAATCTTAGAAATGTCTCAAACTGACATTGAAAGCACATTTGCCAGTCAAAAGTCAGTTGACAAAGGCCCTTAAACCTACTTAAAGGTGAATTATGGGGAGAGTGAAATGCACTTATCTCCATAATTAAAGCCGACATGTGACACTGCGGCTGTCACACGTAATCTCTATAGACGAACAACTGAACAATCTGATTGGATGCAGGTATTGTTCAGGTATTTTCAGTGCCAGCGGGGCTGACTAGCAAAATACTGAAGCTTGGCCCAGTGGGAGATTCCTCCATTCACACAGCTTAGCGTAAATGGAGAAATCTGTTGCACTTTTTCCATCTGACCATAGAAAATCTGCAGTTAATCTATAGATGTATGACCAGCTTATGAAAGTCTTTTTTCAGATCAGCAATTGTAGAACCTGTATTGTTCTCAATAAAAGTTTCCTTTAAGACTATGAAATAATTTCACACAATACATGTGCACTATGGATGAGCTTTGAGTTTGGGTCAACCAGGTGCTCAATAGGGTTGAGCTCGATGTTCAGCGAACACACAAACTGTCAGGGTGTTCGATGGGCTGTTCGCCGCCGAGCACCCCGCACATGGCACTGTGCCTTGTGAGCACTGATTGGATAAAGCCTTGAACCTGACTACAGGTCAGGTGCAAGACTTTGCCCAATCAGGCACATAGAACAGTGAGAGCCATTATTGGGCAAAGTCATGATGACTCTGCCCAATCATGGCTCACCCTGTTATAACTGTAAACAGTTGGGCGGAGCTAGCTGTCACTACTAGCTCCCCCCAAATGTTTATATGTTACCGACATCTGTCAAAATGCCATTATGCGCGAGTGAACGGGACGGCGGCTGTCTTTTAAAAAAAAAATATTCTTTCTATTTAATTTTTATTGTTTGATTTTTTTATTTCGTCGAGTCGTCATCATCGTGGACAACACTGGACGGAATGATTTACCCCAGATTATTTTTTTTAAAACATTTTTTAATAAAGACTTGTCAAAAACATGACTTTTTTCAAAAGTCTGGACTTTTTATTTACAATTTTATTTAACTCTTTAGTGAATGGGTAGAGGTACACGTACCCCTTACTAATTCACAAGGGGGGGGGCAGCATCTGGGTGCCCCTTTATTAAATATATTAAACACTAAAATAAAACTAGTATGCTGTGAAATTTACATACCATGTTTTAAGCATATCAACATAATATCAAATATATAACAAATATCCCATACATAACACATATCATAAATCGTGTTTTAAGCATAGAGCCGTAGCTAGCTCCTTTTGCGCCAGAGGCAAGAACAAAAAAATGTGCCCCCCCCAACAGGTGTGTGATGTCACCCAATGCGTGGTGTCATGTGATGTCATGCGCCCCACCTCCAGGATGTGTTTTTTTAAATTTTTTTTAAATTATTTATTCATTATTCATTTTGTTTTATTTACATTTTTTTTTACTTTTGGGGGGCTTTGGGGAAATATTAGGGGTCTAAACAGCCCCCTGACATTTCCTTTTTAAAATAGAAAAAGAAATTGAGGACACAGTGTCCTCAATCTCTTTTTCTGCTGCCCCTGTTCTAAATGAATGGAAAGTACAGAGGCTTTCATTCAGAAAATATTAACTATCAACCAGTTTCTGAATGAGGAGAAGCCTCTGTACTGAGTGCTACTGCCCATTCAGAAATCCCTGAATAAAAAAGAAGTGATGTAAAAACCTTCCTAATGCTACACACAGAGGATCAGTAAAAATCACAGATATTTACCAATCCTCCGCTCGGCCACACACAGAGGGGCGGCACAGCCTGCAGCTTCTTCTCGGATCCCTGCTGCTCTGCCCCGCCTATATGGGCAGAGACAGCGGGGATCAGAGGAGAAGTTAACCTCTTGCCGTCCGCCCGTAGTAAAAAAACGGACGGACGGCACTGCAGCATCTGCGGGTTGCCGTCTCCAGACGGCAATTTTTTTCTGCTCGCGCGCGCCCCCTAGCGGGCACGCAACGCCGGCTGTCAGATCCCGGCCGAGCGGCTCTCTCTCTCTCCTAACTGCTTGGCCATCTTAAAGTGACAGCTTTGTCCTCTGCCCCCCAGTGGCGTCCCCGAGACCGGGTGACACCCCGCCGTGTCGTCATTGCGTTTTATGTCACCTTGCGCGTGCACGATGATGTCATTGTGCATGCGTGGTCATCTGATTAGTGGATCTGATTGGCCATCTTGGTGGTGGATGCCGGCAGAGAGAGGAGGGGACGTTCACCTGGTGGGATAAGGTATGCCGCAGGGTCCCCTCCTCTCTCCTGCCCATGACCGAGTGCCCGACTTTTTAGAGGGGGTGACACCAAAATGACTGTCAGTCATTTTGATGTCACCCCTGCAATGGTGTCACCGCACCCCCCTTGTGACGCCCCTTGTGACGCCAGTGCCACCCCCCCTGCCAGCTTCAGCACTTCACTTCTCCTCGGATCCAGAGGAGAAGCTGCAAGCTGTGCCGCCCCACTTCTCCCTGCTGCGCTGAGCCTTGGCTACGCCCCCCCCCCCACACCTGCGCCGGAGTTGAGTGTCTCAGTCTCCTCGCCCTAGCTACGGCCCTGTTTAGGCATAATGAGGGGAATTTATCAAGACTAGAACAGACAGAATCTGAAGTAGATGCCCATGGCAACCAATCAGCTTCTATCTTTAGTTTGTTCAGTTAAGATCGGAAAATAAAGAGAGAAAAAGAGTAGTTGCTCTGGGCAACTGCTCCAGATTCTGCAGGTCTAGTTTTGATAAATTCCTCTCATTATGCTTAAATGTTTTAAGGATTTGACTTCAATGTACCTAGTGTAACATCAGCATCTAAAGAAACTTTAATGAAAAGCAAGCTAAACGTTATTTTTGTTGTTGTCTTGATTCTTTTTTAAGTTAATTTTTTCTCAGAAACAATTTTTATTTGGTGAAAGAAAATCAATGACAAATCTTATCAAAATGATGGGAATGAATCAAAAGTTAACACAATACAATAATACCAAAGCAACAATATTGAACACTTCTTTATCAACGTATAAGTGTATTGTACACTGATTGGTACAGAAGATACATTTATTATTACATTATATTAAAGTGACACTAAAGACAGGAATTACATCATAAAAATGCATTCAAGTACCTTAACTATTAACAAAAATGTAGCTTATTTGTACATCACTCGGCTGTAGACTCTCAAATCATCTCTGAATTGGTGTTGATACTGTCCTTCTTTCCTGGACTGTTTCAAGCTTGCTCCCATGATAGACTATAAGGCCTGGTTCACGCCTAGGCGGTTATATGTGCGGGTTCAACATGCAGTTGTTTGCAAGTTTGGCACATTTTTTATGTGCAAAAATGCACGCACGTGAAGACGCACATTTTGACTGGCAGCTTAAGAAACATTGCGGTCTATGGATGAACGCGCATACAAATGCGCAAAAGTGCAACATGCTTCTGCCGCACATTTCCTGACCTTTACATTTAAGCCTATGGGTGAAAAATTAGCTTGAAACTGCAAAAAAAAAGTTCATGTACTTTTTTCTGTGTTGGTGTTTTGCTGCTCAGGTGTGAACAAGGGCCATTGAAAATCATGGGATTTTTTGTGTTGGGTGTTTAAAAGTGCTTTTTCTACTGCTCAACAACGCCTAGGTGTGAACCAGGCCTAACTTCAATACAAATTAGTAAACTGAATGTGACACTGTAGTCCATCAAAGGAGTGAGCTTGGACCGGTGGCTACTTTACAACACACAGAGATCATGGGGAACAAAAGTAGTCACCCTCCAAAAGAAAGGACAGTGTCACCACCAATTCAGATGAGTTGAGGACTACAGCTGACTGATACACAAATCAGAAACATTTGTTAAAGGAGAACTATGGGGTTAAGACTTTTTCCCATAGTTCTACTTAGGGTAACGGGAGGACACAAACTAGGCCCAGTGTAACGCGAGCTGTAGCTCGCGGTATACTGAGGCGCCTCAGCTGAAGCGGATCCCGACAATTATGCCGGGATCCGCCCAGCTGCGTGACTGACAGCTGGCTCTGCCTATCTAGAGGCAGAGCCAGCTGTACCCGCCCCCTCCTCCATCCGTTCCGCCAGTCAGCGCTGGCGGATCGGAGCGAGGAGGGGGGGAATCCAGCCCCTCCCCTGTCACGGCAGAGAGCCGTGACAGGATCGATAGGTGAGCGAACGCCGGTATGTGTTCACTCGCCTCCCGATCTACTGAGCCGACCTGTGGCAGTCTCATTGTCGCAGGTCGGCTAGAACTATGAGGTGAGTTAAAAGCACTCACCTCATAGTTCTCCTTTAATAGTTAAGGTACTTGAATGTATTTTTAAGATTTAATTCCTGAGCTTAGTGTCACTTTAAGATACAGCTGGGCTTACTTTATGAAGTATTGGTAAGACCAAGTATTACATATGTACAAACTCTAAAGATGCCCACAGGCTTCAGAGAGCAGTCTCTTAGGTCCCTTTCACACATGCAACAGAATTTTCATGCATTTTTGGCTAGCGATTTTTGTGTGAATACTTTACTATCTGTGTTCCACTGCAGAGATTTCCATTCCTGTCCTGGAAATGCAACTGGAAATGAGAGGAAATCTGCTGAAAGCAAGGGAAATTCCATCTCACATTTGTCACCATGGGATGATTTTTTTCCACTTGCTCTGGTGATCAGTGATGTATCTGGGGGAGGGATAAATCCAGATACTGCCACATAAGGAGTGCTGTCATGGCTGCCACTGACCTCATACACCATCAGGCAGTTGGTTGCATAATTTTGTTTTCATTATAAGAGCATTTGTAGCAAGTACAGAAAATGCCTGTGGATCTTGCCAGAAATGCAGTATCCTTGGCACCTCCTATATGCCAAAATGAACGCACAAACGTTGCAGCAATTCATCTTCCTTCTGTAAATTGCAACCCCCCATGTGCTGGAGATCAAGAAAGAAAGTTACATCCAGTCTGTGTGACAACCATGACTCCCTAAATATGCAGTTTTCATCTAAAGGGCTGATCAGCTGCAATACTTCAAATGTTTGGGTTTCTTTGGTTTGGATACACTATAATTATTTTCTGGGGTACAACGAGAGAGAGAAATGTTGGATGAGGGAAGGCAGGTCTTGGGGAGGCTGGGAGGGAGAAAGAATTTTAGCCATATATTGTCACAGGTGTCCATTGTCTACAATACTGTTACAACTGCCCATTTGCTGCACAAATATTTTCACAATTTTCCATCGCTGGCCCACATATTATCACGATTGCCCATTTGATGCCTGCCTATTGTCAAGATTGCCCATTTGTTGTCAGCAAATTCTCACAATATCCTGTTTGTTGCATTCATATTGTCCCAGTTGTCCCATTTATTGCATGTATAATGTCAGGACTACCTATTTGTTGCCCACATATTATTATGATTGCTTGTTTGTGCCAGCATATTGTCACAATTGCACATTTGCTGCCTGCATATTGTAATGATTGCCAAGTTGCTGCCTGCCTAGGTATTGTCCAGTTCTCTGTTTTTGTGGACCCCATAACTATAATTAAGTCCCCTGAATATCTGTCACTATCAAAGCATGCTGCTATTATTCCCATGTTTTGCAATGGTGTACTTTACAACTTTCTCTCTTGATGTATTTCAAATCAAATTAAACCTTTTGAAGCATATCTGAATCTAATTGGTGGCTGTGATAAAGTAACTCCACTGAACTTAGTACTGAGACTTGAATACATCCAGTTTTCGGTATGAGAGAGACAACAAGTAGCCTGTAGTAGGTGTATTTGAGAATACTGACCGTGTATTGCAAACAGAGACAAAAGGGGTTTCCAGATCTCAAGATTACTGACACAAGTTAATGGTGTGGACTGGTGAACACATGTAGCCCTGGTCAGGTAAGTTGTATTCCCTGTAAACATTTTAAAGCCTAATTTTCTGTTTTTACTGATTTGATCAAATAATACATAAGAAGTACATTCAAATGTTACCTGCAGTGTTAAAAAAACGGTATTGCTGTATAGAGATTAATGTCTCTTAAAGCAGAAGTCCAGGTAAAAATTTGCTTAACTCTTGCAGTGGGGCTAACCCCATGCTTTAAGGGTTAGGTACTCATTTCTATATTTCCCTGATCCTCAGACCTGGCTTGCTTTTAGACTGGTCCCTGGAGCATCTCTCCCCCTTCGCTGCAGCAGTCTAAGGTCCCTGAGTCATCGCAGGCTGGAGGGAGCGTTGTCACAGCCAGTTCAGAGGATTGGGGGAGTAGAACTTTGTTATTTTTGACCCCAGGAAAAAATGAGCACTCAAACCTTGCAGTTGGGGGGTAGCCCCACTGCAACAGTTAATAAATCTTGTACCTGGAGTTGTTCTTTAAATCTCTGCTGATGTCTCCTTCTAAAAAATCGAACTACTTGGCTATCATGCTGGTCCAATGGTTTCAATACCTTCCGAGGGACTAGACTGGCACTAGTACACAGTTTAGGAGTTCTGATGGCAATCTGACTAATCTGCATATTGGTTCCAGGTTCCAGTGTCTCAGAAAATATGGAATCCAAAGAAAGCCAAGCCATTAGTATTTCTAGAAGGACAACAATGGCAACTCCTTATTTCTCTCTTTATCTCTCTATCTTACTGATGTAGTTTTTGTCCTTGTATACTAGTGCTGCATATATTTGTATTCTACCCATACAAGGTTTTTCAGGCTAAATTTAGGATGAATAAATGTATTCAATTACAGGGTACAGAAACATCATTTTTTTTTAGGAGTGTTTTTTGCGATTTCAGAAAAGTTGTACATTTTAAAATGCAATTTACTCTATTTGTTATCATGCAAACATTTGGTTTCTATTACAGAAAGGAAAGCAAGAAATGAAAGCCGGGTTATATAAGGATTCTTTGGTTGGGTAACTTTTTTTCAATTGTATACATACTTAGGCTACAGAGTTTCTTCTAAACCTTTTTAATACAAGAAACGTGAACGATCATTTGCAGCATTGCTTTTATTCTTCTTCTGATGAGTTTAGGGTGTTTATCAAACATGCAAAGGATGACAAAGCTAGACAAGACTTTGTAAGTAATACAATCAATTTTTCCTTTAGGTACTGTACATCAGATTATGATGTAATGGAAATTACTTTGTAGATTGTTCACTTGCATAAATGCTACTGAAAATAGAACACATAACTTTTCAATTATTTTATACTAACATATGATCCTTTTGAACTGTGGACGGATACAGATTGTTGTTACTGTTGGAAAGAATCATGCAAACTTTACTCACTGTTAAACTGTTAGACACATTGCTGTTCCTTGTTTGCCAGCTGGATGGCAGCAACATTACTTATATGCCATTTTAACAATAGCTGACTCAGTTTAAATGAATTCCTGAAAAGCATATGCCATGCCTTTGTAACATGAATAACCCTACTATTATCATCCATTGCAATCGGTATCAGAACCTGCATGGTGAATTATTTATTTTAGCCTAATAAAGGGCTTGCCAAGTTGTTTTCTTGTATTGTGCCTAACAGGCTAGAATTTGATACAGTATGAAAGTTGCTTTTAAGAAATGCATATACATGAGTAGCATTCATCATTAGTACAGCTGCTTACCTTAGGAGATCTGAACTCCATATACTACAGTAAACACCAATGAATAATGCAACTATTAACATTTACTCCTGTAAATACTTCCTTCTAGTTAATGATTTATGAAGTGACTTACATCTAGACAAAAGGATGAATTCACAAAGATTTACACAAGGATATTTTAGCCACGTGACTGTAGTTTTCTGATCTCTTTAGATGAGTAAATAAATCTCTCCTTTTAAAAAAAGTGATCCTCAATCTGTTGTATTAGCTTTGTGAACAGAGCATATATTTAAAATAAAAATATTTAGCAAATGTAATTACATTTTTACTATTTGATATACATGTACATGTACCCCTTTATAAAAATCCGACTAAAAACTCCCTGGACATCATGACTAAAAAAGCATGAAAGTCCACAAGGAACCAATCTTAAAGTGATATTAAATCCCAATCAAGTTTTTTCAAATGCTGATTAAATCACTTACAATCAGTGCTTCTCTTTGATGCTGCAGAATCAGCTGATCTCCAGAGCACTGGTCCTGATATCCTGTTTTATGGTGTCTCCTTTTCCTTGCTGAGTCCTTTGGAGCCACCCTTGTGTGTGCTAGTAAGCTGTGTGTGTCTCCACAAACACACACAGATACTGCAAGGAAAGCATTCCCTGCTCCTCATCCCTCCTTCCTCCCTCCTCCTCATATCTCCTTCCTCCCTCCTCCCTCCTCCCTTCTCCCATCTAGTAGATGGGCAGCTGCTGGAGACTGTGCTGTCCCTTGTGATCTTGTACTGCTTAGGAAGTTCAGAGAAGCTGAGCTGAGACAGTTGGAGCCAACTGTTCAGAAACATCATGACTGTAAGCGCTTGGTCAAAATTGGTCAATATGTCATTATTAAAAAAAGAAGATTTGAGCATTTAATACTGCTTTACTGCCCCATACATCTTATCTGCTCTAGAAACCTGAAAAATACTGATCAGTTACTATGGACAACAGAGACTCAGTTGGCCTTATTATTACATGAATAGGAACTTGTATGCATTGAAGGCAAATGCAAGTCAATTGGTCTGCAAAGCTTGAGATTTAACTCACATTAGATCGATTTGCATGAGGAGAGGATTAAAGCATCTCTGATTCTGCAACGGATTCAACAATATGTAACACCATGGTTTTTTTTTATTGTTTAAGTTAATTTAAAAAATGTAAAGTCCAACCAAAAACAATACTAAAATACCAGGCATATTGGCTTCGCTATATTTCATATGCATGCGTACTTCCAATCATGTTAACCCCAGTACTATGGCCTATAATACCAGCAACAGTCTCAAGAGAAAGACCTAAAAAATGGTGCACTGGCCTCTTCTATATTAACACAATGTAGATGAACTGGTCTTTGCTTTATTCTTCTTGATCCAGCTCTCAACATTAGTCAAAAGCCTATCAATTATTAGATGTGGGAGAATCTAATGTTTTGGGTATTTACAAGAGTGTCGGAAGAGGTGTCTGTTTTTGTCTGTCTGCATGTAGCTGTATGATTTCTGTGATTTTGGGAGCAAAGACTGGTCCTCCAGGGAGCAGTTTAAGTAGGATTCACAGAGAATGTTCATGCGTCGATCATTCCAGATAAAACTACAGATAGTTTCTGTTTATTGTGGTCACAGTACACAAGAAAACTTGTGCGATATTCCTCACTTTCCTATTCACATATAGGTATTGTTTACTTTATTCATACTTTGCTTCATGTCTACACAAATCACATTATCGTGTGAATTGCATCACTGATTGTATCACAGATGTTTCCGGTTCAGAGCTATCAAACCTTAAATGCCCTGGCTCCAGCAAATTGCAGGGGTTAAATAAGGGATCAAATAGATCTGTCACCTGCACTATACTATCACATATAGCAATAAAGGAATTCTCCTTAGGAATGATTCTTCCAGGGTGGTGGGCAAAGGTTGACTTTTTGCTCAAGTACGAACTAGATGTGCAATGAGGAAATTGCCAAAAACAGAACCTATAAAGTCCACATTTAGCTTTAATAAAAAAGCCAGTGTGTTTCAAGGGTTCAAATGTTCTCCTTTCATCAGGGCTTGATATGTCAAACATGTGTAAATGTGTACTAGACTTATAAAATTGGAGAGATCCCAAGGATTAGTATGATTGCTCCAGATACCAGTCAAGCTTAAGCCCTTATGAAGGGGGAACCTTTGAGCTCCCAAAACATGTTGACTTCTTATGACATAAGAGTCTACATAAAATTGAATCTGAACTATATACAATATGTTCTGCTTTTGGTACCTTCTCCTTGCACACTCAGTCCCTACTTAAGTTTTTATTGCTTTCTGTGTCCCTATGGTAGAGACCCCCCCATTTGCACTGGTGCATATTGTCACTGAGAAAGAAAATCAAAGGAATTGCGAAATCTTAGAGATGTCCCCAGAACAGAAGTGAATTCTTTCAAATTGGGACACAAATTGGAAATCTGTCTAAGAGGGGTATTACTCTCATGTTGGGAGATTTCTTGCATTTCTTGGGACAAGAAGTAATGAGAAATGTCCCCAATGGTGCACAGACAGCAACAATAAAAGGGGTTTTAATCCACCTCTACGCTACTGAAATAAATAAATGTTTTGGCTATACAGTACATACACTATGGGGTTGATTAACTAAGGCCAAATTGGATGTTCACTTTACAAGGGAATTTCCAATTTGCAAAGAATACCCAATCACATGCAAGGAAAATGGAGAAAAACACTGCGGGGGTTATTCACTACAGAGCCAAAGGATCCAGCTGTACCTTCAGCTGATCCTTCGGCTTGCTTTGGCCGCCTCTGCCCTTCGATTCCGAATGCCGCTATTCACTCACTGCCGTTTGAGAATAGTGGCGAACGGGAGCGAATGAGCTGCCGGAGCTCCGGCTCAGCTGATCCAGATGTTCGGTTGATCAGTTGAGTCGAACTCCTTCTGCACTTCGGGTCCAGAAGGCAGCTGAAGGCAGCCGATGTATGGCTGATTTTAGCCGATGTACGGTGAAATCAGCCGTACTAGACTGAAGTGAATAACTGAACACCGTTCGGCTCACTTCAGCTGGGTTATTCACTCAGCTGCCTTTGGCAGCTTTGTGAATTTAAATCAGGTACAAATTAAATTTATTTTGGATCCACCTCAGAACCAACCAAAACTGTAAACTGAATTTTGGATACACTGGTCTCTTTACTATTCTACATTAAAAAACATGTGAACAGAACAGGAGTTTAAATCTAACATTTTATTTTGAGCTGTATCTATAGTGACCTCCCTGGACACCTCCACCACCAGCAGCATCAAAAGAAGGACAAAATACTTTATCACAAAATTGTTCTTTCCAGGAAAAAGAATAACATTGAGAGGTATATGAACAATGCAGCTTGCCTGCTAACCCCCTTCAGGTTATCATTAGGCATAGCTGTAGTGCAGCAGTTTACACACTCCACTTTATAACAAAATCTGTTACTTATATACAGAAAGCCTAATGTATCAAAATGTCACTATTAAGAGGTTCCTTACAGCCACAAATCAGAATCAAACTTGTCCTCAAACTAGACATTTGGCAGGTAATGCCGAAAGAAAATTTCTCACTGCAGTCAGAAAGTAGACTAGCCCCCACAATGTAACTGCAATGGAATGCATATGGTAGACCTCAAAATAGGGTAAAGTAAGTGGACTAAGATGGCTATGTTTACAGGATAGCATTAGAAGTTTATGATTTGTATGTGTTGCCTAAAGCTGATCTTTATTCTTTTTACAATTTAAGAATACACTTTGTACTATAATCAGAGTAACCAGGCAGTGATATATTGGTTTGCCTGGAAAGGTGGTTGTCCAGCAGTGCTTGGCACTTACACACTTGCTCCATTTATCCCCTAAGGTAAGCCATGCAGCTAAAGAGGTGGAATCCTTTAAAAGGGCACCAGAGTTATAAATCTGATTGTCTATTTCAGTGTTTCTGATCTTACGTATTATTACTCTGTTCATGTATATCCAATTTTCAGGGGATTACTAATAGACTCTACTCTCACCAAGTTCCAGATCCTGCCTGATGTATTCTTAGTTCCATCTTCTTGCTTATCTGGCTTCTAGTTTCCCATTGCTCTCCTGTCCCTGACCTACATGTGGCTGTTTGCTCACACCCTCTGACTTTTTGATGATCTGACATCTAATTTATTGCCTGATCACAAGTCCATCTCCTGATTTAATACCATACTGTTCAGCTAGATTTTTACTTTTGTCTCAGCTCTAATCACATCCTAATACCTCAGCTACTGAATCTACCCATTAGTTATCAATTTCAGCCTGTCTGAATAGCCTACTTTACCTAATTCATCCTTATTGTGGATAAGCCACCTCATTAACATTATTATTGCCAGATAATCCAGCTCCTAAGTGCTGTGGGCACCCATAATAAATGCAGAGCAAACTAGGTCCAACAGTGCATGGAACTTACATGTATGCTTACACGCACTAGATAGGCATATGATATACTGTATGTGATGTGCACGATAGTAGAGGTCATCTGTTAAAGAATGCACATCTAATTCAATGTATTTAGAATATTAGTCTTCAACTACATAATGGAAACTTTGGGATGTGTATTGATTTAAACTACAGATATAATATTTCAATCTATGGGTTCTGCTCAGATCAGCTTTTAACTCCTAAATCAGTGTCCCACCTGCAAAAAAGGTGTGTATTTCCAGTGGTTAATGTTCCACTCTTTGGGAAATAGTGTTATTTGACATGTATCTGGTAGAGAATTGTAACATCTATACTTCTAAATTGATGAGTCATGTTGGAATTTTCTTTGGTATACTGTATATTGCATAGGGAGTGCATAAGAGGAGAGAGCTTATTTGTATTTGGCAAAATATTTGCAAGTAATTTGCAAGTAATGTGTAAGGGCCCATTCACACTTAAGCATTCTACCCGTTAATGCACCCATGTTAACAGCCCTTATGGCATTTGTAAACATGTGCTGCATTAAAGTAGCTCCTTTACTTGTCAGAGCTTTGACTGTATTAAACGCTAACTATACTTACTAACCTCCCCCTCCCCCCACGCACACACAAACACACACCTGTCCAAGGCTGTCTACTGTTGAGAGAAATAATTGATGTATTTTTTAATAGAAATGAAAGAAGGTTATTCCCTGCATGCGGAGACAAAGCACACTCTGGGTGCGAGAGACGTTCCATTAAGATGCTGTGCGGCTCACTTCAGTAAAGGAGCAGGTACAGGCAAGTATAAGTCTTGAGGGGGTTGCTGGGAAGAGGGGAGGGAATTTAAAGGATCTCTACTATAAGGATTGTGATCTATAATTTAAGATGTTATCAATTCACACATTGTCCAAGTATATAGGCTACAATTGGCTGATCTGCCAAAATCAAGTTTTTTTAGTGGAAGGAATTAATTTGCAGCTGTGTCATTTCCACACATAGCTACCAACTGACCAATCCACTGGACCCTTTGGCTGGCCTTCTCTCCACTCCTTTTTAGCTATTCCTTTTAAATTAAAAAATGTGCACCCATTATACAAATACCAACACATACGTCCTCCAACAAAAAATAAGGTCCTCTCTCCGTACACCATCTTAGTGCTTATAGAATTTGGAAGTTTGGAAGTTACATGCAACCTTCTATCTCCATTGGCAGAAAGTAATATTCTACCTGTGGGTTGGAGGACCTTGATTAAGAGGTCCATTGAACAATATGTCCAATTCATCAAGCTGTTGTAACTTAAGGGTATTTTTTACTGTTTTAATAAAAAAAATTCTGAAAGAAAAAGAAAACTGAAAGTAATCACTTTTGGTAAATTTGGATTCACAGAAATAGATGAGTCAAATAGTCAGAAGAAAGCACTTTAAATATTTTCAAATCTCCAGTAGGGACCTGTGATTGTACTAACTGTATATACTAACTGTAATGTTGAATCATTGCTGTGTGTGAATGCATTATTATGTATTATGAATAGAGAGGGAATTTCAAATAGAGTTTTGGGGCCCATTTTGCCAACTTTGCCTAGACTGCCTTTTATGCTGCCTTTTATGCTGAAGGCGGCTGTGCATTTGTATTAGGATTTTGCTTGGATTAGATACGTCTAAACTGCATAATAGATGCAAGCAGCAACTCCAAGCAAATAATTAAAATTGATCACAGAACTAATGCTACCTAGGAAATGCTGCCATAATGCTTAAATCAGTCCACTTAATTTATTTTGACTCTTTATTTTGCATAATCCCATACAGTTAGATTTAGTACATTTAGGCAGCTTTTGTGCAGGGTTGCTGTTTTTACTTGTAACAAAATTCTTGTTGTTTATCTTATGATCCATTGGGTATACGAGTTAGCCTGCAAAGGTCTCAGAGAAAAACCGGTACTCAAACCACTGAACCCATAGGCCTAAAATTTTGCAGACTTAAAATCAGAGCCATTCAGAATTACAACTTAGCAGAGAGGCAGCCAAAGGCAAAATATAAATGGAAGAATAAAAAAAAAACAGTTTAAATGCAAAATTGTCATGTTCAAGTACTTTTAAAGATAAACTCCACTTTGGCTAAAATAATTACATAACATTTATAACTGCTAGATAAGCCACATTGTAACTTAAAGTGACATTAAACCCTCAGATTTTTTAACATAAACCAATACTGTAATGTGTACCTTACTGTAATCCATGGTAGTTTCCCTTCTCTTTGCTGCTCTTCCTTTTAAATCCTCATGTCTTCCCATGCTTGGGCAGAACTTCCCTTTGCAGCTGCCTGCCTCTTCCTGTAGTGCTGGCTCAGGTTGCAAACCTACCCACAGACACCATGTAGCCATTCCAGAGACAAGGCAGTCTGCTGCAAAACAGAAGTTCTGCCCAGCATGAGAACAGATACAGATTTAAAAGGAAGAGCAGCAAAGAGAAGGGAAACGACCATGGATTACAGTAAGGCGCACATCACAGTATTGTTTTATGTTAAAAAATCTGAGGGTTTAATGTCACTTTAATGTTAGTAAAAAAAACTACCTTTCCATTTCAATCTACAGCCACAAACATTTTCTAGAAACTTATTTGCATTGAAAATGAAGGCCAACTCTACCATTTACAGATGAATTTGAGATGAATAACATGGTAAGCATGAATCACTTGAGAACAGAGAAATGTATGTGAAAATGTTAGCTAAAATCTGATATGGTTAAAGTTTATATAAGTTTCTTTTCTTTTCTTTACAATTCTGGAGTTACACTTATTGTATTAAGTTAATGGTTAATAATCATCAAAATAGCAGCAAACCAGGGTAGAGTAGTAAGCACTTTGACACATTACAAAGGCCCAGTCAAATCTCCAGAGAACATAGATACTATCGTGTACATATATAAACCAATCCTCATTTTTTTGTTTTCTCTTCTCAATTATTTAATTATTGGGTAAAAACAAAATTCCTAGTCTGTATCCACAAGTGTATTATAATATCTTCAAGACTATGACAATCCCTAGACCTTATCAATCAGTGTCTTAGATTCTCTTAAGGCTTCTTGTTGAAAAACTGACAGCCTTGAGATTTGAATTGCACTAAATATGCAAATACAATGTAGTTTTTCTAGCCACCCCAGTAGCGATTTATTTTTAAGAAATGGTAATTTTTTATTCCAGCATGCTAATTCACAGTTTCCTATCTTTTATTTTGTCTCCTTAACATTTATGCCTTCAGCAGCTCTCATATGCACAGTAACAATCCAACTAATTCTGCTGCAGGATTTTTGTGTTTTAGCTAAGCCGAGTAAGCCCCAACTGGCAAGTGATAATTTCTGAGCACTTTTCTTAGCGCCCCTAATTAAATGTCTCATTAATATTATAATAAGTCAAATGAAATGCTCAGCAGCATGGATACTTACTTGCTTTATAGTGCAAAGTATTAAATGCTATATTTATTTTTCAAAATATTTCTTTTCACAAGTAAGAGCTGTCTTCTTATTGAAAGATTTTTCATTTTCGTGTACTTTATGGATGCATAATATTAGAAAGTCGAAAAGCAGTTTCTGTTTAAAAAAAATGTTAACTGTCAAGCATGATTGGTGTTTGGCAGTCCAAAAGATGACATATTCAGGATCTACATATATATGAGGTACGCTAGTAACTTCATCTAAAGTGAATCCCAGCAGTTACCTAAACGCTCTGTAAGCCAAAATTTAATGACAGTAGAAAAAAGTGCCTGAATTCTCAAATCGGGTTGATCTGCATACGATTTGTCATACAGGCCACTAAAGGATCAGACCAATTAGTGTCTTTAATTGTGAGGCTGCCAGACAGCAAATCCTTCCAAAAGCTGTGTTTCTAGCCAAGTTAATGAAGCTTATGTGATCTCTGCTATTTAATTCCTACTGTGGTCTTAAGTGTAGATGCTCAGCTTCTTTAATGGCACTAGCAAAAGTGTGGCCATTCCATAATGGAAAAGGTTGGGGATGGGGAGGGGTTGCGATGTTGACTTATTTAGTGGTGAGAGCAGCTGGATTTGAGGTGGAGGCAAGTATAGTGTCGACAGTGGTTTAGATAAAAGTGGTGAGAGCAGTGGTGGGGGTGCAAAGGATAGAGTAATAGGGGAGGGTGAATGGTGTTAAGGGGACAGCTGAGTGGTTGACAGAGGGTGGCAGTGTTGTGTGAATGGTGGCGTACACTTTCCAAACTTCTGCCTGCCAGCACTTCTTCCTATGCTTGTCCTTCTCCTTTATGACATTAGCAGAATGGGAGAGGGGCAGACAGAGGAAATGCTGGCAGGAATTAATCGGGCAAGCGGGTCTGGCAGCTTTAGGTGTTGCCTAATAGACATGTGCACTGGCAAAAAATTAGTTTCGTTTCGTTTCGTTTTAATTCGGATTTTGTGTTATTTTGTTTTTCAGATTCAGGTGTGAAAGTCAATTCGGATTCGGACAAAATTAGTTAGCGGTAGTTCATCCGAACGTTCGTTTCGTTTTCGTTTCTTATTCGTTCGTTCGTTGCAGCAAAGTGACATTTGAGGGGGAAAAAAATGTTTTTCTCCTTTTCTAATGTCACTTTGCTGGAACGAACGAAACGAATAAGAAACGAAACGAATGTTCGAAAAAACTACCACTAACGAATTTCGGAAATGGAAATTCGGATTCGTTTGCATTCGTTATATCTGTAATTCGGAATTCAGATACAACCCAATGCCCGAATTTTCGAAAACATTTGTCCAAATTTAGTTTCCGAACGAAACGAATCGCACATGTCTATTGCCTAAATCTCACCTGCTGATTCTTATGCAGCTCCTCACCAATCGGTACTGCCAACTTCTGGCCAATCCAGTTCCTCCTTATTACTTACCTTATTTAAACTCAGTGCAGTTCACAGCCTGAGCAACACTTTTCCTAGTTAGTCACCATGCCCCTGTTCTGGGTAATGACCTTTGTCTTGTTCCTGATAATCCTCATCCATTGCCCATTTTAACCTCCGGCTTGTCTCCTGGTGTTGTTGTCTGCCACCTGTCCGGATCTTTGGCTTGTCTCTTGGTGATCCTGGTCTGCAGCCTGACCTAACCTGTGGCCTTGTCTCCTGATGACCGTTGTCCACTGTTAGCTGAGTAGAGTGAACCTGGGGGTCGTGACCTGGGGTCAGCATGCTGCAAATTCATCTCTATCATCAGGAACTCTGGTGAATACCAACTTGCTCTTAGACTTTGCACTTTGTGGATCCCACACTACCTAGTCTGCATCGGGGCATTCTACTTGCAGATTTCCAATCGCCCTTTACTCTGCTGAGCCCAGCTCCCAGTAGGCCTATTTTACTTGCACCTCTCTTACCACACTAGGTGCCTCACAAGTATATCCAGGGTCCACAATCTGGAGTCTGATCTTAACAGGGATTTTGCCACCATATTGATGCCAGCAATCCAGGAGTACAGGACAGTGACTGGACATCCAGGGCTACAACATTGTGCCAGGTATTGCAGTCCAGTGAGGTAAGTTATTATATAAAATTGGTCTTTTTTAACGTGAGATCTGCATTTCAGATTGAAACATAACATTTTAATTTTGGACCCAAACATTCATTTGTTTTAAGAGGAGCCCCCCCAAAAGAAACAGATAGGACAACTATCTGATAGCATAGAGAGTAGGTTGCTAAAAGTGATTGAAACTCCTATATTTAAAACTAAACAGCTAAATACATAGATGAAATATATATATGGGAGTTGTTTTACCTTAGAAAAAAAAAATTAATTAGTACCCACCCAGTCCTAAAGTTTACATATCTGTGCTACACCCCACAGCCCTCTCTGGAAGAAGACCTGATGACTTCTTTGCTGAAGTTAAGTAACACAGTAAAATAGTAGATGAGGTTGAATAAAGACAAAGGTCCATCCAGTTTAGCCTATGTGTGTATGTGTTTGTGTGCCTCTTTATAAATATGGCTCTATCACTTCCCATATCGTTGTATATGTAGTGAAAGAAGAAACTCATCTACAAGTTTCTTGAATTTATCAATGCTATCAGCGGATACCACTGCCTGTGGAAGGGAATTCCACATTGTTACTAAGCGCACAGTAAAAACACGTTTCACAGAAGATTGATTCTAACCTCTTGTTGTGTCCTCATGTCCTCACTATATTTCTTGGTGTAAACATCTTATTCCGAATGTTGTGGTCCCCATTGATGATTTTGAAGACTGCAATAAGATCCCTAATAAGCGTCTCTTTTCTAAGGTGAATAAGGTTAATTACTGAAGGCGGTCTTCATAACTCAGGCCTTCTATCCCTTTAATTAATTTTGTAGCCCTTCTCTGAACTCTCTCATGCTCAAGGAAGTATTTCCTGAGGGTTGGTGACCAAATCTGAACTGCATACTCAAAATGAGGCCAAACTAGTGATTTATAAAGTGGAAGATCAGCATACATCCAGTGTCTGATCTCACCTCGGGGGACTAAATCTGGAAGCAACAAGGATTTACATTTCAGGCTATCATTTCTTACGCTGCTGTGGCCAGAGAAGAAGCGTGATATGTGTTTCCTCAGGTTCAGTGGGGTCCAGAGGTGACACTAGGGATCTAATAGGCCCTTGATGTTTCCATTAAGGGAACCTGTCACTTTCATTATTCAATGAAGAGAAAGAAAGGATAGGAGAGAAGAAGGGGATAGAGGGCAGAATTAAAAGATGGGGATAGGTGCCGGGTGCGTCCGCAGGCAAGCAGCACGGAGGGAACCCGCTGGCAGGAAGCAGCCTGAAAAGTCAGAAGGCAAGGTAACAAGGGGCAATCCAAAGGGGTAGTCGAGTGCAAGGCAGGCAGCAAAGGGTCAGAGGCGATAGTCAGTCCAAGGTTGGTACACGGGAAGTCAGCAAAGGGTTCAGGAAACTGGCAGCAAGGCACATAGGAGGGAAGCTTCGTATGTCACACCATGAGGTGGAATAACTCAGCAATAAGCCAGGCCTCTGGCCATGTTGTTATAGCCAGGGGGTGTGAGTCTGCCCCCTGGTCACCGAGGCAGGCGAGAGGCGGTATGTGTGGGCTGGGGAACCTCCCCCGGCAAGACCCACACCTGATGCCTAAACAGGCGCATGTGCAGTGGTCGTTGGAGCACCCGTGGTTCTGCCAGGCCGAAGGGAGGCCTGCACCCTACGCCGTACCCTTTGACCCCGTGGGGAGGTGACGCCTCCGGCATCCTGACAATAGGGCAGCTGATATTGGTAGATAAAGGGGCCAGTTCCTGTGTATTTATTGCATGACACTGTTTAGGTGGGATGACAGTAGTGTAAGGTTAATTTATATAGAACCCTAGCTGGAGGTTGGATGGGCATATGCAACCAGCAGGCCCAAATAAGTGTGTATTGTGGCAGTCTGTTGTGGGAAATGTGTATCAGTTCTCCCACTTCTGCAGGTTTGTTGATTCTGGAGTAATGAGGGAAAGAAAGGGTAGGAGAGAAGATGGGGATAGAGGGCAGAATTAAAAGATGGGGACAGGGAAGTTGATATTGGTAGATGGAGGTCGCAGTTCCTGTGTATTTATTGCATGACACTGTTTAGGTGGGATGAAGATAGTGTAAGGGTAATTTATATAGAACCTTAGCTGGAGGTTGGGGGGGCAAGTATCATTTGGGCATATGCTGGAGTGGTTTTAAAGTGCAACCAGCAGGCCCAAATAGGTGTGCATTGTGGCAGTCTGTTTTGGGAAATGTGTATCAGTTCTTCCATTTCTGCAGGTTTGTTGATTCTGGAGTGCCAGCCTTTCAAGAAAGTCCAATGGGTTGATTTTCAATTAATGGAATCTGTGTACTCCGCGCTTATGGATAATTTTAGATAAATAAATATTTAAATACTAATTAAAACTGTAAATATAAATTAAAATGTAATTTAAAATATCTATGTAGGAGCTGCTGTACTTTAAGACACTGGGGTCAACTGATATATAGCTAGGTGTGCAGCGCTCGGTGTCACCAATAAGTGAATTAAATCAGCGTTGACAAAAATATATAAACATCAAAATAGTGAACATAAATCTCAACTCGTGCCAATATGCATAAATTAAATCAAATAAATTACTAATCAGTGATGCATCAGATATATGAAAAAACGTATAAAGAACATATAGAAATGAAAACAATCTCAAATATATCAATCAAAGTGATAAAGTGAGTCCAAAAGTGATTCAAAGTGGGTTTCAGAAATCCATAATTAATGATTAAACGTGAATCCAAAAAAACTCTTCATTTGTGAATCCAAAAATGATTGAGAATTTCCAGTGTGTCTACCAAATCCCACACCGAAGTGTCCACATCTAAGTCCCCTCTGGCATGCGCACTCACCAGACCAAGGTAATTATAAGCAGAGAGAGATGACAGTTGGTAATCCTACAGCCGTCCCGTATTCATCACACTGATCAGTATTTCAACACGAAAAATATAAAAGGGACAAGAACTCTTCATGGTGTAGTAAAATAAACGTTTTATTAAACAAACAAAGTAGCCACTTACAGTTAAAATCAGTAGAATCGGCCGCTCACACGTTTGTGAGTAAAAAACTTCAGGACTACCTGGTTGTGTGTGGTATCGAACAAGTGTAGCCCCGCCCGACGCGTTTCGTCATAAAAAGACGTCTTCAGGGGGATCGCAGGTCTCACCTTCAATACCACGCTGTGATCAATTTATATTCCGACTCTGGGTCAATCTAACACATCACCACTAGATGTCCTCAGAGAACCATTGGAGATCAATTAGTCAGCATTGTCAGTTTGCCTGCATTAAGGATGTGGAACAGCAGGGTTTTTCCAGTATCTGTATTTATGTTGTTTGAGCCTTTTGATGTAATTACATAACTTTTTTTCCATTCATGTTCTGTAAAGGTGGTATTTAGAACGTAAGTCTTTGCATTTGGCTAACCTGGGGTCTGTCTCTAAGTATGAAGGTTGCAAGGTGATACAGGGTGTCCTAGTATTTTTGTTCACCGTAAACAAGGAAAAAGATACAACAATAAGATGACCCATGTGGTCATTTGGTAAAACTGTTAGATTTGGACATACAGATAGGGTCAAGTAAGGATGTATTGAATAGACCTTGTAAAAAATATGGAGATTGAATATACAGTGTATGCATCGATCTAACACAATATCAAACTTTTGCACATGTGATTAATATTTTTATAATTATGTTGTAAATAAAATTGACAGATATGTCTTTTAGAAATGGTTTTGTATATGACTCTTTTTGATACCATAAAAATCCCATGTTTTTATGCTTTCCGGTTTTTGAATATTAGAATTTAAGGGATGTGGTGTAAGAACACCATGAATCAGGGACAAAGCACACATATTTATTTAACAGACAATGTACTGTAGATTCTGCCAAAGAAATATAACAGAATTAAAAAAAAACAGTTTACATTGCTATGGTTTAATTTGTTTGTAAAATTTTGCAGATAAAAATGATCTATAATTGCAGACAGAATGATTGTGAAAGAACAGAAAATCACCCTAAGATTTATAAAATACACCAAGTGGGAGATTTCACATTTTCTAAACACAAATGTACTCGAAATCTTCCTATTCCTCACACTAAAATGTGTAAATGTTGCTAATTCACTGTTCACAGTAGGCACAGATGACAGGAATATCCAGCTGGCAGTGAGTTACCGGCATCTGCAAGGTGTTTGTGCTTGCTTAAATCTGTATTAATATTCTGTGAATTGTTATTTAACCTGTGGGTGTATGTGCGTCAAATGATCAGATTAAAGTTCATGCAACCGAACACTAATTTATTAAATGTAATTTCCAGTCACTGAAATAACCATCTCAATGTCTTGGATTAAAAATATTTTAATATTCTTTATTCTGCTGTTAGTAGTAATATATCTGCTTTAACAATGTAAACAATAAACATCACAATAATGGGATGATTTGTCAAGGTATGCCAACCCAAAGAACCTGTGTTTACCTTAGGTTGAACATACACTATACAATCTGATTGTGCAATCTCCCTTAGATCTACCATCAACTTAGTATGTAGTACAAGGGCCCATCTGAAAGGATACTTTAAAGTAAAACGATTCCCTAATTACAAATAAAGACATGTACAAAGTATGTCTATGATAAAATAATTTTAATTGTCACCTTGCACAGTTGTGTCTTTACGCACACTGAGGAGGGTGTTTTTTAGGGTTGTCATTGCTGCTAACCCTCCCATTATCTGCCAATGAGCATAGGATCTGTAATCTAAGAGGGTGCTCAGGGCCGCCGTCAGGGGGGTACGGCACCAGACAGAGTGCAGAGCACACTGATTCTTCACTGAAGCCCAGGGATACAGCACCCCTTCCTGCAAAACAGGTAAGCAGGAGAGGGGGACATTTTTAATGAACTATTATTAGTTGTGAGAGTGTGTTTTAATGTGTGTTTTTTAATGAGTGTGTGTAATTTTTTTTTTCTAATGAAGCTATGTGTTTTTTATGAGTGTGTGTGATATGTGTGTTCCATTACATGTGTGTATCTTTTTTTAACCATGATTGCTGTTTAAATACAAGCGATCCGGCGTCTGTATAGACGCTGGATCGCTTGTACAATACGGCGCCGTGTCCCGCTCTGCAGCTGCCAGTGCTGCCGTCAGCTTCCCGGGCTCATCTGTCCCTCGTGTGAGCCCGGGACCGGTGGGAGGTGCTCCCCTGACAGATCGGAGGAGAGATCAGCAGCTTCTAGCCACGGATCTCTCCTCCGATCACTGGACATCGGAAGTGAGGTGCATTTCATTACTTCTGGTGTCACTGGGCACATTCGCCGGCTCCTAGAGCCAGAAGAAGCTGGTGAAGCAGATCTCAGCTTCATCAGCTTCTTTGGGGTCCATGGGTGACACTAGGGGTGTGCAAGACCCCTGATGTCTTCATAAAGAGGACCTGTCACATTATATTTGCTATTACATAGGGGACTTGTTAGCCCCCCTATGTGATAGCAATAAAGCTGAGTGTGAAAAAAATTTGTAAAAATTAAAGTAACAAAAAAATTCCAAAAACTTAACCACTTGAAGTCAGTGGTGTTAAACCCCCTTCCCATCCAGGCCATTTTTCAGTATTCAGCGCTGCGGTACTTTGACTGACATTTATTCTGTCATGCAACGCTGTACTGAAGTGAATTTTATACCCTTTTTTGGGGACAGATAGAGTTTTTTTTGGTGATATTTAATCACTACTGGGGTTTTTATTTTTTAATATATTAAGGAAAAATTACAGAAATGTAAAAAAAACAGTTTCCCCTATACTAAATTCTAAAACATTTATTATTATCCAATTTTTTGGTAAAATATAAAAGACGGGGTCACGTTGGATAAAAAGACACCAAACATGTCAAGCCTTAAAATTGCGCACGCGCGCAAAACCTCATAAAACTACATTACCCAAAATTGGCCATAGGCGGCGCTTTAAAAGCTTTTAGCGCTCATCAGTTTAGTGTTATCAGTGATTGATGGCCCTCCAATCATTGCTCTCACTCCGACGTTCACAGCGATATATAACATATGCAGCGCAATTGTCGTTTTCACACGCTGGTGCACTGAACGCGTATTTACGTTTATATGTGCGTAAATGAAGGGGGGGGCTTAAACTTTTTTGGGGGTACTTTTTTATTCGTGACTTTTATTTTGTTTTCCTTTTTTTATTTACTGTATATATTTTTTTTTACACTTATTGTTATTGCTTTTACATAGGGGGATACAATCCCCCTATATATTAGCAAAGGCACACTGACAGGTCCTCTTTATGGTCCTGACAGCTCCTCCCGAGCTGGTCCTGGGCCGCAGATGGCTAGCGGATCCCGGGATTAAAGGTGAGGGGTGAGGAGGGGGGGGGGCGGCCTCACTCGAAGAATCGGCGGCACTCTAAAAAATCACGGCATACAACCGATTGGCGGCTATAGAACATTTATTATTACCCAATTTTTTGGTAAAATATAAAAGGTGGGGTCACGTCGGGTAAATAGGCAGCAAACATGTTAAGCCTAAAAAATTGTGCGTGCACGCGAAACCTCAAAAAACTACAATATCAAAAATTTTAGAGTGTAAGCTCCTCTGTGCAGAGACTAATGTGACTGGCTCAGTGTGGCGGCGGTGCGGGGGGGGGGGCACAGGCCTAAAGCTGTGTAAGGGGCCCCGAAATTTCTGATGGCTGCCCTGAGGGTGCTCTACAACTGGAGAAAGTGATGCAGGATGCCCTCTTGCATTCCGCCTCCTGACTCCAAGAATTGAGGATCGTGGCAGACTATAATGACGTAACATGGGCCAAGAAGAGGAGCTCATTGGACTCCAAGGGGGTAATTTTAAAAAATGCAGGAATTTTTCTAAAAGAGGAGGTGGGCAGCACATATAGGAATAAAATCAAAAGCATTATTATTATACAGGATTTATAGAGCACCAACACCTTGTGCAGTGCCTTAAAAAATAAAGGGAGACAGTACAGTTACAATACAATACAGGAGGGTTAAGAGGGCCCTGCATGTGAAAGCTTACAATTAGTGATGAGCCGAACACCCCTGTGTTCGGTTCTAACTCGAACTTTCGAACATGGAAAAAGTTCTAACTCGAACTTAGAACTCAATGCAAGTCTATGGGGGTAGAACTCGGAAATTTAAATGTCCCCATTTTGAAGCCTTATATGCAATTTATTGGCCATCTAGAAGACAGAGGTTTACAGTAATATGCACCCCACACACCCCACAACCACTTATACTTACTGCCTATTCACTCACCCACCACTCCCTTTGGCCACTTAGATGAGAGACAAAAGTATCTGGACTGAAAAAGCCAAGCCTAGCCCAACACAATAATGCCTGACTTCTGAGAATCTCAACTTCAACTTCACTTGCCAGAGGGTCAAACTGTGTCTTACTCCAACAAAAAGTCCTTTTTATATGGAATTTCTCTTTAATAAAGCCCCCTCTGTCATTGTTCAGATTATTCTGATATACTTCTAATACCAACTCTGGAAATGTCTCTCAAAAGAAATATCACAATGGACAAGGTTCAGATTTGTTTGATAAGCATTCCACTCATATAAATGTCAGTGTAGTTATGGCTGAGCGTCCTTGAAAGAGTAATACAATCAATATAACTACTTTTTGCTTATAAACTGGGTTTTGTAACTAATATAAATCTGTGATGTGTAAAAATAAGAGAAATGAAAACGGAAATAACAAAAGCTTGAAAACAATGATACACATTATCCCTAGAGGGAAAACAGCTCACGAAGTAGAGAAAGCTAGATGAAATGAACTAATACAAAATCCTAAAAGAAAACACAACATTTCTAGTTTTGGCAGTAAACCAAACTTTTATAACATTTCCCACTTCTAACTATAACATGGACATGTCACAATTATTCCCTTATCTATGTTTATCCATATGGGTTACATTCTAGGTGATTACTTACTAGTTCTTTCTGGAATTTCTTAATTAAAAAAACAATGGCATCTTGCACAGTTTATTCAGTACTAACTAATGACACCTGGTGACATCTCAAAAACTTCACCCTTATTTAATGTTTAGTATGTGGCTATGAGTCATGTTCAATTTTAGCTTTTTCTTTACTTGCATTAAAAAAAAAAGCTGCAAAGGGCCTCATTTATAAAAAGAAAACTACATTGCCTGTCCAAAAAAAAGTCACCACCTGGATTTAGTTAAGCAAATAGGTAAGAGCCTTCCTTTGGATAATAGGTCTAGGTTCAGCAACATTATGTGCCCACAAAGTGGGGTCAGCTGCCTTCCTGAATATACTGAATGGCCAGGTTTTTCCATCAATGGATTTTTTCTTCCCTAATTGCACAGGCATATTCCAAGATTGCAATGCCAAGATTCATTGGGCTCAAATTGTGAAAGAGTGGTTCAGAGAGCATGAGACACATTTTCACACATGGATTGGCCACCACAGAGCCCAGACCATAACCCCATTGAGAATTTTAGGGATGTGCTAGAGAAGACTTTACACAGTGGTCTGACTCTGCCATCATCACTACAAGATCTTGGGGAAAGATAAATGCAACTCTGGACAGAAATAAATGTTGTGACATACCATAAGCTTATTGAAATGATGCCACAGCGAATGCATACTGTAATCAAAGCTAAAGGCGGTCCAACAAAATCAGAGTGTTTAACTATTTTGTTGGACAGGCAGTGTTTATTGTTTTTAAGTCAGTAAAGCACAGCAGAAGTTGTTTATCTTCAGTCTCTCTCTACATTAAAAATGTAAATGCAGCTGTCTGATCACAAGCAGAGTGGTGAAAGAGGGGAAAATGAAGATGAAGCACTGCCATCATTCATTCAGTTGTGTTTGCAAATGTCAGCTTGAGCTACTGACCTCTAAGAACAACAAACCTTTTCACCAACTAAAACTGACATTAGAGCTCCACCTGCTGGTTGTAAGTTATAATAAAAAATCCTATTAATGCAATATTTCACATTTATCAAAATAAAATATATATATTATTTTTTTTGTTTGTTTGCACTGAACATAATAAATAAAAAGAGGAAATATGTAATAAATTAATGTACATTGCCTTTATAGTAGTGCTCGCACAGCAAGAATAAGCAATTGTCACTTTCTCCTTTTTTGCAAAATAAATGCATGCATCCCTGTGGCATTCACATTCTGAGATATAGCTCATTAGGCTTAACAAAGTGAAGTGTAGTTTATTCTATCTTTTTGCAGCACAATATTGTTTAAATAATAAGAGGTAATAAAAGTATAGCACACTTATAAACACTAAAATGCATGTATAATTCTATTTCTTAAAGCAAATCTAAAAAAAAAAGCCCCCAATACCTCCCTCCCACACTTTTCAAAAATGCCCGTTATATAGTGTATACCTAAAATTAAGGCTTGAGAAAGAGACAAACAGGCTTGAAATGCATTACCACGATTATCCGAGCTCAGAAGTGAACAACTGGAATTCCTCACAGCCATGGGGAGCCACGCCAGTAACACCACTGCAAAATGCTGACTGACTCCACCCTGCTGTACACTGATTGAGGAAGCCCATTCAGCATATCAGTAGTGCTGCTCCACCAGCACATCCCACCAACATTGCTGATATACAGTACTGCCGACTCTATCGACTCCTGTGACTGAGGAGAAGTGCTGGGTTAACTGTTCCCCTTCCACGTGCTATTCAGGACTGGATTAAGGACAACCAGCGTAACTTCCACGATTCAACACGACTACTAAATTTAAACATGTTCACGTTGGAAGTGAGGAGATTAAGGGGGATATGGTTTTCATGTACACATTGTTTAATGGTGACAGCAACATTACAACAAAATCTTTACAATTAACCCCATAACAAAGACTAGAGGCCACCACCTAAAATTGGTGGAAAAAAAATTCCAGCACAAGGGGCGAAGGGGGTTCTTTACAGTTAGAGGGTCTGGAACTCGCTGCCACAAGCAGTGATTTCAGCTAAGAATGTGGAATCATTCAAGAAGCAAGAAGCTTTTGGATGATTTCCTGAGAAACCATAACATACAGGGGTACAGGTACATTTAAGAATGAACTGATACAAGGACCTATGCATATATATATGTATGTATATACATACGCACCCATCATAGGTTGGACTTGATGGACGTATGTCTTTATTCAAGCTCAAATACTATGGGGTCTATTCACTAAGCTGCCGTAGGCAGCCGAGTGAATGACCGACCTGAAGCGAAGTGAGCCGAACGCTGTATCAGCTGAAATCAGCCGTACATCGGGTAGCTTCACGTGGCTTCGGGTCGGCCGAACATGCTCAGCATGTTCGGCTGACCCGAAGTGCAGAAGGAGTTCGACTCAGCCGATCCAACATCTGGATCGGCTAAGCCGAACCTCTGGCAGGCTACCCACTGCTGTTCGGTCTATTCTTATAGATGCCGAACAGCAGTGAGTGAATAACCAAATGTCTCTGAGCGGCATTCGGCTCGGCTGTTCTGCTCGGTCCCTCTGTGGTACCGAGCAGAACAGAAAAATAGTTGAAAAAAATAAATAGAAAACAATTGTGCAGAGCTAGCTCCGCCCAGCTGTTTTCTATTGGCCGGCGGTTCTGCTGCCTTTAAAAAAAAGAAAAGAAAACTCTCCCGGGCGCTCCGGAAGTCTCCTGCTCCCGGCCGCCAAGGAGAGAAACACTGCTTTTTCTTTTTTTTTTATTCTGACACAAAGCCGTGTCAGAATAGAAAAATAAAATGTGTGGCCATAGGAATGCATTGCATTGCTAGATTCCTATTGGCTATTTCAATTTGCAATAGCCAATAGCAAACTAGCTATTGTACCCGCCCTCTGCTGCTGTCAGTAGTGGTGGACCTGACGGACCTGACGGAGCTGACGGCTCCGTGTCAGAATAAAAAAAAAAAGAAAAAGCAGTGTTTCTCTCCTTGGCGGCCGAGAGCAGGAGACTCCCGGAGCGCCCGGGAGAGTTTGCTGTCTGGAGATCAGTGTCCCTGGTTAGCTGGTAACCAGGGACGCTGATCTCTCTGCAAGTGGCCGGAGCCAGCCGTAAGATCACGGCTGGCTCCGCCCAGCTGTCAGAAGTAGGCTGTCAGAGGAACGCTCGGCCAGCTTCGGCTTTCAGGCTTTCGGCTTTCAGCGCGGCTCAGCCATTTGCGTTCTGCTCGACTGAGCCACACGGCCAAGTTCGGGAGCTGTACGGGCTATAGTGAATAGCCCGTACAGCAGCCCTTCGGTTCTACTGAACCGAAGGGGTCCTGGGGCCGAAGCTAGCCGAAGGATCGACTGGAGCTACGGCTAGATCCTTCGGCTGCTTCGTCAATAGACCCCTTTGTAACTATGTAAGGCCATCTATATCCACCACTGCTGTGAGTGCATTTTATGCTTTTATTATAAATAAAATCTTTTTACTTTTTCATTACACTACCAGGCGCTGCTGTTTTTTTATTTGCTTTTCTGTTTCACATTTTGAATTTAAAGAGATGTTTCCACTTACCTCCTGAGCTGATGATTGCCACAGCTGATATACAGGTGAAACTCGAATAATTAGAATATCGTGCAAAGTTAATTTATTTCACTAATGCAACTTAAAAGGTGAAACTAATATATGAGATAGACTCATTACATGCAAAGCAAGATAGTTCAAGCCGTGATTTGTCATCATTGTGATGATTATGGCTTACAGCTCATGAAAACCCCAAGAACCCCAAATCCACAACCTCAAAAAAGTAGATTATTACATGCAATCAATAAAACAAGGATTGTACATAGAACAATATCGGACCTCTGAAAAGTACAAGCATGCATATGTACTCAGTACTTGGTTTGGGCCCCTTTTGCAGCACTTACAGCAATTACTTTTGCACAATATTCTAATTATTCGAGTTTCACCTGTATATGCTGAACTTTTGTGAGTGCATACGTTACCCATTTTTTCTGTCCTCTGGTGTCACTTAGATAACGCATAAGGTTGTTGCACTCTACTCTTGTTTTTTCATTATCTCTACAGCTCATTTTCCTTTGCTTGTACACAAGAGTGGCAAACTAAAAACATCCAATACCTCTCCCCTTGGAAACCCTGTTTTAGTGTGCAGTGAAGGATTTTTACTATACCTAAAATTCAGCTGTCTTCTGGAAGATCATGTAATGTCCCATGAGCCCAGGATGACGTGCGCTTGTGCCACAACATTTGCACAGGATGACAGTTGAGGTCCCTACAGACTCATCAAATCAATGCCTGATGGCAACTTTCGAAGAGCTAAACAGAGCGCAAATGTGCATTATAAGTCAAGACAGGGCCAGGTCATCCCACTGGCTGTGACATGCCAATGTCAGTACTTCTGCCTGAAATCACATCCAAGTGTAAAGTTATGATTGTATATACATGTATGCGGAGTGTGACATTTCGAGTTGTTTATTTAATGCAATTTTCTCATTTTGCATTATCATCAAAGGAAATAGATTATGTGTGGTGAGAGGGTGTACGATAACAAAAAGTCTGTTATTGAGATGTGTTTCTGACTAGTAATTTTAGGTATGCATAGCCCGGAACAAATGTTGTGCCTGTGTATCTTGTACATTTACATATGATTTTAGTAAATAACAGTTTGGCCTGTCTGAATCATTCTAAGAAATGAGCAATCTAGTGAGTGAGTTTATGGTTTCAGTAATTTAGACATAATATAAGCAGCCTTACCAGCCTGCTAGAACTTTGTGAATGCTGGCATTCTGGTGTGTGAGCTTCCCTATACAATAGCTAGACAGGGTAATCATAACTATGTGGCTGGTGACAGTGTAAGCTGTCAGCACTTAACAAATCCATCTGCTCATAGGATGCGCATTTGTTACATTTATTGGAGAGATTCAGTAATAACTAACACAATCATAACTACATCCTGCAAGTCAAAAACACAAAGTCACACACAAGCTATTATTGGGTGTAAATATTGCTTCAGTTTTTCTCCAGCAGGAGTACTGCTGAGCTGTGTGATAATTTATTTTTTTACCAGCTGGTAGCCTGTAAAAAGAAAAAAATGCATATTAACACCCAACATTAGCTTTTTCACCTAACATAAAGACTTTGTGAATCAAGTGTATCTCGAGGGAATATGTCTATGCTTTAATATATGATACTTTCCTGAAACTTGAATAATCATAATAATATTGCTGAAATATATTCACTATAAGCATGCAACATAGCATATTACAAATTATTTCTCAAAGTTTACATCTTTACTGCCTTTAGGCGATCCCTTAAGACTCATCTCTTATCTCTTCAGGTAAGCCTATCCCACCTCAACCTAACCACTCAAACATCACGCTCTAAAAGAATTGATCCCCACACAGCTACCTCCTCATGTACTTGCCCCTCCCTTTTAGTTTGTAAGCCCTGCGGGACAGGGCCATCCTTACCATCTTGTCTTGAATTGTATTGTGATTGCAATGTCTTCCTTATATTGTAAAGCGCTGTGCAAACTGTTGGCGCTATATAAATCCTGTATCATAATAAAAATAATAATAATAATAATATTAATGTTTTGGTACCTACTCTACTCTAAAAGTCTACTCTTTTACTGATGATCAAGAAGATTTAGAGTGAAATCCAATGAAGTATATTCCAGGCCGGCATCTTAGCCCAGGTAAGTCACTTGACTGAAGTATTTAGGCTTCTATTTAAATAAAATGTAGAGCTTTTTACTGCAAATTTTGATTCCTTTACTGTACATTATGACATATCAGGAATGTATCCATGCAGACATACTTAATGAAAGTCCACTTTATTCTTGCATGATATTTTCAATGGTGACTGTGTATAAGGCTGGATTACCACTGTCCAGTGTGCATGCAGTGTGTATGGTAATGCACACTTGTAGGTGCAAATGTGCACATAAAGTTTCCCATTATCTGTCACACTAAACTGCAGCCGCAAGGAAAGATTTCTACTTGACATTAATTTTTATCTAGCAAAATGCAAAAGTATGAACATGCCCTAAAAGTTTCTGAATTTTGTCCTGTTTTATGTTGTACCACATTTTAACCTAATTGCAAGTTAGATTAGAATCTTCATTAAAAAATGAAAACTGGAAAATAGAGTTTGGTTGACTGCAATGGTGTAAATACGAGCAGTTTTCTTTTATATGTGTTTACACATGAGGCCAATGAAGCCTGTAGTGCAGACATACCAGCAGTGAAATTAATGCAAAATTATGCATACATGTTCTCTAAAAATCAGTTAAAACGTGGAACAAATGTGTTCACTTCATGTTACTTTTAAAGCATCACATACTGGATGACACAACGTTTTTTTAATATTATCTAGCTTATATAAGAAGATCTTAGTATCACTGTGTTTAGATGAAATTTTCTTTGAACATTTCCCTCTCCTTTTGTGTTCACTAAGCAAGTGATATCAGAACGTGAATAGCAAAGATTATCTATATGTAGACTGTCTTTAGGATGGCTGGTGATTGATGTGCACATGTACAAAGCTGCACGCACATCACACCAAATGCTCACTTTTTATCCTTTCTTTATTGGACTGAATAATTTGTATAAAATTGATTGTCACAGTTCTCTGTAGCAAGCTTAATTGCGTTTCTGGTATAACTTAAAAATGATAACTTCATCTTAATTAGTAGCATGTTGCTATATTGCATTTGAAAGCCTCTGAGGATCACACTGCATTTTTTAAAAGTTGCCTCGGGGCTTCTCTTCTTATTTCATACACAACTCACAGGCTAGAGCTGATTTATCAGGAACAATAAAAGATTTTAATAAAACTGTAAATGAGTATGTATGGCTTTTGTCACCGCCTCTGTTGACATTTTCATGATATGACGGAATGTACTTGTACAGACAGCAAATAGACTTTAGTGTACATATAATAAATATTTTTCTATATGTATTTTGCTTTAGAGGTGCTACATTTAAGCAATTTTCTTTTGAGTCACAGTGGAGACTTTGTTACATTTGTACACTGCTTGTAATCTAGCAATTGTGTTTATTACGTTGTTTCTGATCACATAAAAAAGAGCTATTCAGAGCCTCACTGAACTCCAGGCAAACAGCTAAATTCACAGATTATATAAATGGGGCCACCAATAGGGGGTACAACCAGTCTACTTGCAACAGACCCAGGCACCACTGGCTCAGAAGGCACAGCTGGGAAGAAGGAAGAGTCTGATTGGTTGAGGCGCCATGCCTTAGACTCATGCAGGCCTCCTCTCTAGCCTCTCATTGCTGACATAATTCAGCATTCCCCTATACTCCACTGAAGGGAATAAACTTCCTCATTGACACTGCTGTAGCTGCTCTGCATCCCCCTCTCTCCTAGCCAGACATACGTGCACTGTAACACTCCTGTCCAACCCTCGTCCACTGGCACAGAATTTAAACTAGGGAGAAGAAGAACTGCCTGAATGACGTCTGTCCCTCCAGGTCAGAATGAGAGACATTCAGGCAAGCACTATCTGATAGTGGTAGGGAACATAAGGGTTATCGCTGGAGGGGGGCAGTTTAGGCTCCATGTTAGATGCAGCAAAATGGTGTGGTCAGTGGAGGAAGACTGTCTAGGTAGGAATGTGCTTGTTTTATTGCACTGCAGATAAATTTAGTAATTAGTATACTGCTTCAGCTCTGTTTTGCATACATATAATACAGTTACATCAATGTAATGTTTTGTTCTATACACAGCTTCTTAAACAGATTATTTTTACCAACACAACACAGTGCAGGGTTTAAATCAGCTTTTTGCTTTCATTTTGTGCACTCTCTTTCTTTCTTTCTTTCTCTATTTTACTTTTTTTTCTCTCTCCCTCATTTATGTTTGCCCCCTCTCTCAATCCTTTTTAGCCCCCTTTGATTTTCTCTCTCGCTCCCTTTCTTGCACCCTTTATTTTTCTCTCTCACTCCCATTCTCACTCCCATTAACTTTCTCTCTCGCTCCCATTTTTACTCCCTTTCACTTTCTCTCTTGCTCCCATTTTTACTCACTTTCTCTCTCAATCCCATTCTCGCACCCTTTTACTTTCTCTCTCCCATTCTCACCCTTTCCCTTTCTCTCTGACTCCCATTCTCACTCCCTTTCAATTTCTCTCTTACTCCCATTCTCACCCCCTTTAACTTTCTCTCTCACTCCCATTCTCACTCCCTTTCACTTTCTCTCTTGCTGCCATTTTAACTCCCTATCACTTTCTCTCGCACTCCCTTTCTCGCACCCTTCCACTTTCGCTCAAGCTCCCATTCTTACTCACTTTAACTTTCTCTATTGCTCCCTTTCTCACACACTCACTTTCTCTCCACTCCAATTCTCACCCCCTTTTACTTTCTCCCTCACTCCCATTCTCACCCCCTTGTACTCTCTCTCTCACTCCCATTCTCACACCCTTTCACTTTCTCTCGCTCCCATTGTCACTACCTTTCACTTTCTCTCTTGTTCCCATTCTCGCTCCCTTTCACTTTATGTCTCACTCCCTTTTTTGTACCCTTTCACTTTCTCTCTTGCTCACATTCTCACCGCCTTTCACTTTTTTTTGGCCCTCTTTCTGTCACCCTCTCTCATTCTTTTTCTCCCTCAATCTCTGAATAATCATGTGTTCACTTTTTGTCATATTCACAGTCTGACCTTTTAAAGTTAAACTTCATTTATATAAAATTGATCAATAATAGCTTGACCTGCAGGTATAAACTTAAAAAAGCAGTTTTTGCTGCAAACTACCTACTATATGTTTTTTAAGTTAAAAAGGGGTTTAACTGTAACATGAGGCAGTTTATTTGTGGCAGCTATTGTTAACAATTACATGTTATTTGATTGTCTTAAAAGTTTCTGGTAATTTCCAGGTTGTCAGTAAAAAATGTGCTTCGTCAATAAATGTTCCACATTTTGGCAGTATAAAAAGTTGATGTGAGTTGGCAACCCTGCTAACATTTTAAGCAGTGAAAAAACACCTGGGACTACCTGAGCAGATATGCTTCAGCCAAGGATGTGAGTGTCGCTCCCTAGGAATAGTGGAGGGTCACTGATCTCCTGTGCTCTGTTGCCCACCCTATAATATCCCCATCTGCACCATGTCAGGGAAGGAGAACCCATGCAAGATATTCCAGGCCAATATCTCCTGTTTGATGAGAACCATTACCAAGTGAGGCCCCGGGGGTGCACCCTGATGGACCCTTACTCACTGTCCCAACTTTCCTCAGCCCACTGCCCTGGGGCTTCCCCTGCTGGGTACTGCTGGTACTGTGCATTTCCCAGGGGTTCCCCACCTCTACTGCCTAGGCACAGAGTGACAGGAGAGTGACAGGAAGTTGGTGGGATCAACATTAAAGTGGTGGAGCCAACATTAAAGTGCACCTCTTCCCATGCAGGACAAAACACAGGTTGACTTTAAAGTGTATGTCAGAGCAAAACAAACAAACAAACTATATTCAGTGCATCTCTCATAATTTCATTGCATCCCTTTATAAAATTGCTGCAAGAAAAAAAAACATTTACTGACCGTGTTTATTGATAGTGAAATTCACTGCTCTTCTAGTTTCCTGTTTGCCCTTGTCATACATTGCCTTTGCAGCACTGAAAACCCAACCATCACCAGCCCTGTCTGTTGGACTACAGAACTCCCTATTCATTACCGCTGTCTGTCCTACTCCATGTGCATACATTGATTCCTTTCCTAGAGAAACAGTGGTGCTGCTTTGATTCACAAAAGCATGCTTACACACAGAGGATAATTTACTAAATGAGTTGGTAAACTTCACACAATAAATTGTGTGAATATTTACTTTAGTTACCCAATAATGTGAAAAGCAAATTCCTGTTTACTTATTTCAACTGCACATGATTGAAAATTCAAAGTAAACAGGGGTTTGCTCCTCACATGATTGGATAACTGAAGTGAAGATTCTCAACCTCTTTAGTAAATTAGTCCAACTGTGTATAAAGGGCATCCTGGGAGATGTGATTCTAGGGGTATGCCTACATCAATAGGAACTGAGCTCCTAGCGGCTATCGCTGAAAAATTTGTACTGTATATGCCTGCTGATGCCCCAGGAAGTAATAAAAGTGGAGGAGAAGGAGGTGTTAAAGTAAATTTGATGAATATCTGCACAAAAACTTTAAATAGAACCTCTCAGTCTCAAAAATCATACGTAACATTTTGGCTTTTTTTATCTGCTATTATAGTCTAATGTTCATTTCTGTTATATAATTATTTGTCTTAATTTTTTGCTCCCTGTTTATTAACTTTGCTCCAGAGTTCTACTTTAAAACCTTTCTTTACCATTTGTTAAATCTGTCTCCAACCCTGCTTATGTTAGTTCCCAGGTCTTCATATCATATTATCCATAAGTTTGAGAATAATTCTATAAATAAGAATTTGAGATTTCTGTGACAAAATTATTGATCTCATAACTGTCTTTAGTGAATAATAACTTGTCTCCTCAGCAGCCTCTTTTGCTTTTATTTCCTGAGATGCATCATTGTCTTCATTTATCATGGGTTCCAGGGAACAGAATGATTTTACTCTTTCATATTTATTCACTCCATAACACATTTCCTTTAGATTTTTTCACCTGCTCTTTTGTCCTTGTCACAATCATGTGCTTTTTATTCTATACATTCACCTTCAATGCAGGTTTCTTTCAATTCTTTGAGTTTGGTCATTATTTTATTTTGAAAGTCCTGGTTTCTGCTAATTGCCAGAACACTAACAGGGCTATTCGCAAAAGGGTGAAGAGTTCGGAGAAGACAGGAGAAGTGAACAATCTAGGACAACATAGCTGAACTGGAAAAATTCTCCAATTCAGCTCACTTTCCAGTTCAGCTATATTGTCCTAGATTGTTCACTTCTCCTGCCTTGTCCAAACTCTTCACCTTTTTGTGCATAACCATGCAAATATAAATAACATTAAAGGTTGCATTCAGAAAGATACATTTCTAAAGAAGAAGTGCTGAGACATAGGGGTCTATTCACAAAGCTGCCGAAGGATCTGGCCGTAGCTTCGGCCGATCCTTCGGCTAGTTTTAGGGTTAAGGCTCATTTATTTCCTGACATGTACCCTGACTGGTGTTTTATAACGAATATTACCGCAACAGCTATTTGCACCCCAATGCAGATCCACAGTGTGCTGCAATGCACCTGCATTATAGCAAACTGCAATGCACAATTGCATATGCTGCATATTTCATTGCTCTGAACAAAATCATGCAGTAAAGAAGGTTTGGAATCTCTGCCCCCATTGGTGAGATTTTTCCTCCCTCTTATCTAGGTTATGGGAATCAGAGAGGAACAAGCTTTCTTATAGGTCTCACTTCTGTTTATAAGAAAACCATGGCGTTAGGAGAATGCCTGAACTGTGCCCTTGCTCCACACCACAGTGTGGTTTCCCAAAGCCTTCTTCAGATGAGTATAGCCGATAATCGGAGATGCTTCCTGTAGCTCAATGAGCTCCTTGAATGTTTGTTAAAATATTGGGAATAGCTGCTATGTGTTGCTGAAACCACTCTGCTGGCCACTTCTAGTGCTTTCTATGTCACCTCTCTGAACATTTGAATTTTGCATGAATGGAGCATAGCATTACCCGTGCCATGTCCACATGTCCTTTTTCTAATTTTTTACGCCATGTTTAAATAATGAGAGATATAAATAAAATGGAGAAAAACACACCATAAAAATACTAGTGGCATTATATCTGATCTAAACTTTACTTACAACTGCAGTAGAAATATCTAAAAACACTGTAGAATACAATGACTTCCTATTAAGGATGACTGAGTTAAGAAACTTGCTGACTCGCTTGTTCATTTATCATGTATTACTATTTAGATCTTTCTAAGCTGTAGAGAATTTTGCAATGTATCAACCCATGCAGTCATAATTCATGAATTCTCTGTAGAATGGGCATATGTGCAAATATGTACATTTGCAATTTAGCAATTCACCAATTTAACTGGTTTTTACAGGTTTTTGTTATTTTCTCCAGGAAATTCCAGCAGTGCTTGCACACACGATCCTTTAATTTAAGGGGTTTGAATTATGAGTGTTTCTGTGTTTAATAAGGCAAATATTTGATCTCATGTGGTTTGACTTAAACATACATGTTCACATGGGCTTTAAATCATGTCAACAACCCCATCTTTTTGTAGTGGGAAGGTAAAGGAATTGGTCAGTGGCTTTCCAATTTGGAAATACCTGTGCACATTTACGGTGATTTCTTCAGGAGCACATGTGAACAAGAGAAAAAAAGATCACATTAGCACTTTATATCAAGGGCGTAACAATAGCCATAGCAGCCCAAGCGGCTGCTATGGGGCCTGGGGGTGGAAGGGGGCTCCATGAAGGATTGCTGAAGTTGATGTTGACCCTGTACCCCTTATTGCATTTCCAATCAAGAAGAATTGATATCCGACGTACGGGGAGAGACTATGCAGACAGCTCTCCTGCTACATGTCCTTGATTTAGATTTTAAGGGTTTGCCATGGGACCCTATTCAAATTTTGTTACGGGGCCCCATGATCTGTAGTTACTCCCATGTTTTATATTATTTCACTTTTTGTATTGGGAACTATGGCTGAGTATTGTAGTTTTACAAACTATGGTTTAGAATTTTGATATTGTATTACTGAGCACAATAGCACTTTATAGCACATTAGTTTGGATTATTTAGTTTGTATATGGCTTGCTGTGTTTTGTAATCCCACAAAAGATTTGTCTTTAGTATGTATTTTGTCTGGTCATTGTTTTTTCTTGATTGTAATTCGTATACTGTACATTCATTGATATATGTGGCGATTCATAGTATAAGTGGTTTGTATGTAGGTAGTTCACTAGGAGTGCTGCAGAGATTATATTATTAAGTATATCAAGTCGGTTTACTAATATTTTTTTAACGGCAGGCAGATATTACATAGTTATATTATAAAGTATAAATATTTGTGGGAACTTGGTGTGCGCCCAGTTTGCTGGAGTTTTCCCAAGCCCTTGAAAAACTGTGACTGACAGCCCCCTCCCCTCTGGACCTTGCTCAGGCATATTCCACCGTTGTCACCATTTAGGAAAAAGGCCTGTGAAAAAACATGGGCCACCTATTAGGAATTATAACCTGTCACAAAACAGACTGTTATCACTGTAGCATAAGTGAACAGCAGCAGGCTGTAAAGAGGCTACAGTACACCATCAGTATTAAAGTGACACTAAACTCAGGAGTTAAAACTTACAAATACTTTCAAGTACCTTAATTATTAACAGAGCCATACCTGATTTGTGCATCACTAAACTGTAGATCCTCAAATCACCTCTGAATTTATGCTGACACTATTCTCCATTCTGCAGGGTGGCTACATTTGTTCTCCTTGATCTCTGTGTGTGCTGTAAAGTAGCCACCACTCCAAGCTCACTCCTGTGATGGACTACAATCTTACGTTTAGTTTACTAATTAGTAAGAGTCCATCACGAGAGTGAGCTTGGAGCAGTGGCTATTTTACAACATAAATACCATTACTCTGTATTTTTGCACCCCAGCAAGGATTGGTTTACTAAGGGTCATGCCACACTGCAACTTTACAGCAGCTACAAATTTACCTGTGTAGTTTCTCTGGCTATTTGTAGTCTGATTCAGATTTGTTGCTGTAGCTGTCTATAGTACTTCTCTAGGCAGCTACAAATCACTTGTGGACCATGGTCATCAGTAGCTGCTTTGGATAACATGAGAAGCTACTGAAGCTGGTGATTGTGTAGCTAGCTTAAAATGCTATAAAAAGTTAATTACCCACAACCAAGCTAAACAATGCTTGGAATGTCTTTGCCCCATTGACTATTTATTACTAGCAACAAAAACCAATCTTGCTACAATATCACTTGTGTGATATGAGCATTAGCTTAATGATTACATTTGGGTATAGGTCCACTTTAATAAGAGACACCTATGTTTCTGGCTATTAATGATTAACTGAGATGATTAGAGAACTCAGCCTATCATATCACCTGACCTTAACCAACCTTCACTAGAACCATGTACCTTATAAAAACATTTCTGAGTTGCTTGGTCGTCATGGTTCATTATTTAGTGCATCACTAAGCCAAAACAAGTATAAAGCAGGGGATGTTAGACCTCCCATGAGCTGGGAAATCAGCATGATAGTAGGCCAGTAAGCATTTTCATAAGGGTGTCTGGAAAAGCAGCGCAGTTTTTCTCCGTTATGACTTCCCTTTACCCACCACAGAAATCCACATTACACATAAACTGCACTAGTATGTTATCACTCACGGCATCCATCAATTATTTAATCTAAAGTAATCATGTTATATCAATTTTGCATGGTGTTGGTTATGATTTCATAATTGTACATTAGATATGTAATGTTTTTTTATTATTGTGCATATAAATGAATATAAATGCAAGACCAAAAAAAAGAGTAATTTATTTTATATAATTTGCTTCATTTTAGTCTTCTGATGATAGTGTGCTTTATTCTTTGGTTCTCGTTTTGTCATGCAGCATTGAAAGAACATAACTGTTCAAGTGTTTGGACAACAGGGCATCATTTTAACCAGAAAATACAACTCTGTGAAGAGAATGGTTGTACAAGAAGAACCTTTGCAGACTTGTAATTAGTATCAATCAATCTGACGATGCTGTTGACATCTGTATTACTTTAAGTACACTAATGAAATACTTGTGCATTCACATATAAAGACTGATAGGCAGATAGACAGAAGGAACTTCCCCATAGAAGATTATTTGGATTATTATCTTTTAAAATGAAAACAAAAAAGAGTAAGCCTAATTCTATAGAAGAACAAAGTCAACGTTATATTTGCACAGTTTTAGTTAAGCAAGTTATCTAGTAGTACATGTTACAGAAATTCAATATTGATGTTTTTAAATGTGCAGTTAAACACATTCAACTTATGTAGCGACCTATAGCAACCAATCTAAATAATGAAGTAACACAATTAAAAGATGAATTCTCCCCATATTTATGGAACGGGTGATAAAAACTGATTGCATGATAAAATATGCCTATATATGTGATGTTTCTTTACTTCTGTGCATTATAATTTGAAAGCTTAGCAGGGTTTTTTTTGAATGTATAGTCTAATCTGTTTAAGATCAAACACTCAAGTTCAAGTGCACACTAGGCTGGACAAGTTCTCTCCCATTAAATTAAATATATACAAACCTACAGACAAGTAACATTACCGTTTCAGGCAGGAAAGGCTTACACTTTTTTTTTCAGTTTGTGTTGCAATTGAATTAATGTATCATGAACAGTTTTGTCTCAGAAATCATCAGCAGCCAAATGGCATTTCTTTATTTCAGTGTCAGGCTTCATGGCCTCACTTTATCTCAGAGTTGGTCTCATGGACAGAGAATTTCATCTTCTACGCATTATTTCCTGTTGACTTAGGCTACAACATATATCTCACCAACCAATTGTTTGCTATAAAGACTTCTAAAATACATAGCACCAGTTTATGTGCTGTTGGGCCATGACCTTACATATAAATGCTGTATAAAACGCAAATCAAGTGCATAGATACCAAAGCCTCCACATGAACTTATAGCAGACATGAATTTTTATGCTTATATTTTTATTCTTAAATTTAGAGTATTAATTCAGCTCTTCACTTGGGTCACATAAATGCTAACCATGGTCTATAATGTTTTATTTTTTCTATTATTATTTTTTTTGATATAACTTATCAGTTGGGCTTTTTATGTTTTATTTCACTGTTAATTTATTCTTGTATTTTCAGTTTGTCATTACCAAAAATGTATAAAGCTCTATTGAATATGCTATATAAAGATTTGTAATAATTATCAATTTAGATAGTATTCAGATATTTGCAAGTTACACTGTCATCGATAAGTTATACTGTATGTCCCTACAATAGACAAAAAGGTGCACACAGTTGCCAGTTTAAAGCAGTAAAAGTAAATTTACCCGCAGTATGTTTTTATCATTCTCAAAGGCTTCTGATTCAACAAGAGGTAATCTCATGGTTTTTTTTTAATTGCTGCATTAAATAAAAATTAGAAAGAATATGACCCAGCCCGAAACGTGCATTAGGACTGATATGGAGGCACCAAAGTACCCATACTGGTTTGCAGATAAATGTCTCCCTGAAATCTCTTGTATTTGGGCCAAGCTGTACATAGGCTTGACTTCTCTCTAAGCTAAAATTAGGCCTTCCACTCCCACAATCATATTAAAAAATCTGGTTATTTCCACTTTACGCTAGAGATTTTTCTAGACGAAAAACTAGATCTCCAAAAACTAGATAAACAAATCATGTAAAAAAAGATGAAAAATGTATTCTGTTGACAACTTATTTATAAAAAGGTACCTAGAGCAAATAATGGCTAATAGTAAAAACAGCCATGTGATAGATGCAAAAATTATTATTTATTACCCATTGCCATTTGTAATGGTAGCTGATGAGATCTGATATAATTTCTCTCTCTGACTAAATATTATAAACGGTAAAGCATGTTGCAAACCATGTCTTTTTAAGCACTAATGTACATGCATGTTTGTTTTTCCTGAAGACCAGTGGTTAATCACTTAACAGGGGACTCAGGTGAGTGTGCCGTAAGCATTTTTTTTTTAAACTTGGGGAGGGGTCAAAGTGGGGTGTGAGCGGCAGGTGCAAGGGGGACAGGAGTATAAGGAAAACCTCAGATTTTGCTCAGCGATAAGCTCTAAAGGGATTTTGAAGACCTTGGAAGTTGTGATGTGTATGTACTCTTGTGAAATAAAATACAGAGGGATTAAAAAAAATCTGGACCTAAGTATGGCTACCATACTTACCATACTTAGGTCCAGATTTTTTAAAATCCCTCTGTATTTTATTTCACAAAAGTGTTGTTTTTTTTTTCTTTAAATCCTGCTAGGTTTAATGTACATTTAATTATCAACTCAGGTATAAATAACGATTAATGTTTTATTTACTATTCTGGTTTGCTAGAGCTTTAGATATTTTACTTAAGTTAATATACATATTACAATTGAAAAAGATCATTAATTCACCTTCATAAATAAGTCCTTCACTGCATGAAGTTGAAAGGTCCAGGTTATTTCAAATTACTAATATAGTACTTTCTTTGAGCATGTCATTCAATTCGTATTTTTTAAAGTTCCATTCATCAAAGTCTGAAGTTTGACATGTAATGACTTAGCTGTAATTCCATTTACACAATGCTTAGGAATATATTCTTTAACTGCAGGAAAAGTATAGAATTGGAAAGGAGAAACACTGAATATCAAATAAAAAGAATACAAAATATATAATGCCTGAAACGTTAACTGTGAAGTAAAGAGAATTTCTAAATTAGTCAAGTCTAAATAAAACATGTTCTTTTTTTTTTTTCTTTTCAAGGAATTTGTTTGAGAAAAAAATTCCAAGAGAAAGTTTTCCCCCTGGATCCATTGGATCTCCCGAAAATGTTATAAATATTATAACTTACCAGTCCTCAGATGTGGTGGCTGCATTAGTTTTCCTTTTTTTTTTTCTTTATTTGTACCTTGTGTTCTTGCATATAACACATTCCTGTTCATGGGTGGTTACGCTCACACACTCCACTTTATATATGGAGGCGTGATGTTAATCACACTATGTCGCTCTCCTGATTTGCAATACAAACACATCCTTCTCTCTTCATCTGCATTACATGGGGGAGGAAAGCAATTTGCAGTTTACAGAAGATAGCTTAGAAGGACGATAACACTGTTTGTGATTTCAGTTCATTTCAAAGGAAGTTACAAGGACAGGACATTTCAGGAAAGATCAACAGGTATTTTGTGTACTTGACAAAAATGTTTAATGCCTAAAATATGAAGAAATAAAAATCAGCGACCACATCTAAGGACTGGTAAGCTTCAATATATTACATTTTTGTTCTTGGGTTTAGATATCCTTTAAAGGAAATTTAAACTAGTGAAGCTTACCAGTCCTTAAATATGGTGATTGCATTAGTATTTTCAGGCAAAGTACAGAAAATGGACAGCAAAACACCTCCCACAAATATTATAGAGAAGAAGAGAGGGGGGTGTTCTGTAGTACTAACACACTTCCTGTCTTGAGGTCTTTACAAATTTTAGTTGCCTTTTAATAGAACAATATGTAGACTACCATTGCAGACCTCTCCTTCCATAAAATGCTGGATGTAATGATCATTCTTTAGCTCCAGTATTGTCAGTGTGTCAGGAAGCCAGGGGTGCCACCTCCCCACAGGGTCAGCGGGCACGGCGCAGGGTACGGGTCTCCATCCGCCAGAGCGTGTGCATAGTGTCCCTGCATAGTGCGTGCATAGTGTCCCTGCGCCTGTTTAGGCCTCAGGTGTGGACCTTGCTGGGGGAGGTTCCTCAGTGACAGGGGGGCGGACTTACACCCCCTGGCTATAAAAACCTGGCCAGAGCTCTGGCTTGTTGCTGAGTTATCTCATCCTGTGGTGTGATTTCCTAGCTCCCTGTACATGTGCCTTGCTTTGTTTCCTGACCCCCTTTATCTGGACCTCCTGTTGCGGACCTTGGACTGCCTTTCGCCCCTGAACCTTTGCTGCCTGCCTCGATTCGGATTGGACTTGACTTCTCTTTGGATTAACCCTTTTTGTACCTCTGCCTTCGGACGCTTCAGGCCATTTCCTGCCAGTGAGTTCCACTTTGTGCTTCTACCAAACCATTCGCACTCCTGACACAGTGATGCTTACCTCCCTCATTCCAGCACTGCATCTGCTTCTATTGAGCATGGTTGAGCACACTTCCGGGTTTTACCTGGAGTGTCATGGCTGCGTTCACTTAGCAAGGCTTGCTGGTGCTGAAAAGAGCATCGACCACAACCAATTAGAATGGCCTTCTCCCTGTCATGGACAAATCAATCAGAGCAGCCTTCCCTCTGTTATGGCTGCACCCGTCTGGGTGTTTTCTTCCTGTTATGGCAACCAATCGATGCAGCCTTCTCTTTTCTGGCCCACATGTTTATATCAGTGCAGCCCCTGCCCAAGCAACACATTTGCAAGCTAGCTGTCATGCCCCTGGGGAGTCTTGTTTCTATCCAGCCTGCATCTTTTCCATTGATTCCTTTGTGCCAACATTTGGATTGTTTCCTGGTTATCCATTTTTGCTGCCTGTCCTGACGTTTGACTTGTATACTGGTTTTCCATGTCTGCTGCCTGCCCCGATCTCTGGCTGTTTCCTGGTTATGCATGTCTTCTAGCTGCCTTGACCTCAGGCTTATTGAGTATCATAAATATGTCTGCATCCAGCCCTTACCTCTGCATTGTAACTTGGAGACCTATTTCTCTCTGCTGTTATCTACAGATAATTTATATGCTCCAGGCCAGCTTCCTGGTGTAATCCTGACTCATAGTTTGTGCTGCTTAGAGAAGTGTGTACCTGGGGGTCACAACCTGGGGCCAACACACAGCTAAGTCCACACCCCTGTACGGGGGTCATTGGGGTATACCACAGCACCTGCCTTCATGTGGGACCAGCCTCATATTTTGCAGATCCCTGATCCAACTATCAGGTCCTGTGTGATTCTAAACCAGCTCCTTAATCCTAGCTCTTCCAAAGTGATCCAGTGTGATTCTTACTCCACAAAACCAGCTCCCAGTTCCTAGTTTGTCCATGGTGGCTTTCCCCTTCCTGAAAACCAGATGCCAGCCTAAACTTCCCAGGTAGTCACTGGCCCAGAATAGGTATGCAGGTTAGGATCAACCTTACTGAATGCATACTTACTAAGTCAGTGACTTAGAAGATACTAAAGCCAAAAAAGCCTAGCAACTAGCATTTTTAAAAGGAGATTCGTGATTTCAGCCTACGTATTTCTATCTCTATGGGTTCCCTTTAAGACAAGCCTCCGGTAAGCATGGCCAATGAAGCAGATGTATGAGTGCTTTTTCTATTAGCAGAAAATAGGAACATTGGCTCCCAATTTGGTTCATGCAAAGGTTGTTATGGGCTGACACAAATGTTGACAAGCTTCATAAGGAGGGGGAGGGGCATGCAGCTCTGTACATTTATAAAACGTCACTATTAACATTTTAACATGGGGAACAAGGTAGATTTACTTTCACCATCCTTTGTATTTGCTAAGAATCACATTATTGTGTTTTAGTACAACCTCCGTAGTGAAGGTGCTAGTTGTGAGACCTGACACTTTCATACATCTGTCCAACTATGCTTACAAGGGCAGTGACATTTATTCCCCCCCCCCCCGTGAATCTTGCAGGCAGGCACAAGAACTCTTAATTGGTATGTAGCGTGTAAGCCCCTTTTCTAACACATGCAGTCTCTGATGCTGTGTTGCTGCTGGCAGTACTTTTACAGCCTTTTGTTGGGTGTTAATGATAAACTCCAGGCACAGAGCTAAATACACATTTGAAATACATATATGCAAACTGTATTACCAGCCAGAATATTTGTATTTCCGCCCATTCAGTTATGAGATTTACACAACTCTGTCACACAGGTGACCATTGTCTATAAGAAAAAAGTCAGGGAAAATCTAAAAGGCTAGCATTGTTCCCAGAACAAGAGGTTAGAGAAAATATTCCAAAAGGGATGCCTGTTCCAGGGTCAACTGTCTAAGAGAGGAATTCCCTCTCTTTCCAAGATTTGCTATAACTTTCTGTTGCAAATCTGGGATAGGAAGTGAAAGGAAATTTCCTTAGTGTTACATCAAAAAAGGGTAGGGGTTTTAGTCCTTCCCTGCTCTATCCAAAAATAAAAAAAAGGTTTTGGTTATATATTTTAAGTAGTGCTTACTGGTCTTAGTCCCACCCCCAGTCTGTGACTGTACAGTGAAAAAAGAAACAGCACACTGATGAGCTCATCTATCTGTCACTCTGCTCTCTCTTCTTGTCAGCATGCTTCTTGTTAACACATGAGCACTGCAGCCAGGGCCGGATTTCCCACAAGGCCAACCAAGGCCCGGCTTCTGGGCAACAGGGAGTAGAGGGACAGCAGGGGTGTAGAATTACTGTCTACCGACGCACGTGACATGCAGTTCCGGGCACTGGGCATTTCGTTTTTTCTACATTTAGCCCTGTTTTGGGCAAGCAGGGCTAAATGTAGAATGGGGAAGCCGCCGCTTGTTTTGTACAAGTGATCTTGGTGATGTCGCCGAGATCCCTTGTATGCAGCCTGCAGGTCTACCATTGTCCATGGGGGAGGGGTTGGCAGGGAGGCGCATTGGGGAACCTGGCCTTAGGCCAGCAGAGAGTGTAAAATTGGCCCTGACTGCAGCATAACTACCAAGGCTCCTATGTTGATTATCCCTCTCCCAATCTGAGTTTTGCTGTTCAGGGGCTGCAAAAGCCTGATACTACTGGTGGAATTAAAAATCCACGTTTTAATGAGCACAGAGTTACAGTATTTTGTGTATTTTATATCTGACTGGAATTCAGCTTTAAAGTGATATTAGAGTCAAAATGTTTTTAAACTATTTAAAATGCTGGTGAAATCACTTACAATGGTTGCTGCTCCTTGATGTATAGAAATTTTATCTTCCTGCAAAATCAGCTGGTCTCCTAACTACTGCCCCTCATATCCTGTTTCAGGGTGTCTCCTTTACCTTGCAGGGTCCTATGGAGCCACCCTTTGTGTGCTAGTAAGCTATGTGTGTCTCCCCAAAAACATAGAACAAAAAAAATTATACCGTCTAACTATTGGGGTTAAAAACAGGTTTCAGTTGCACAATTTTTGCAACTGGAAGCCAATGCCACTGCCTCGTCAAGGCCCCTCTATATAGTGTGGTCCTAACTCTAATCTATAAGAGCTTCCATCTTCGAGCATATATAGCAAAGGATGAATTGGGTGCAGGTTTACCAGGAGGCAGCCCAATTCTCCTTAAAGGCACAGGGACACACCAGAAGCCCAGCACATCACAATGGCAGCTGAAGCTCCCAATGTGTCCCCACACCAAATCCAACAAGTGAAAATAATGGCAAAGGCGCTCATCAAAAGCAAAGACACAGCAAGGCAAGCTTGAGAGTTTAATGCTACTCTAAAGTATGTCTAGCCACCTGTGGCTTTTGATTTCTGAAATCATTTGATTTTTATCAGCAAGTATACTTTCATTTCTATAAGAGATGCTGTATAGATTAGCACGTGTTCACGCTTAATATATCAAACGTGAACATGTGTTTCATTCGCTATTGTGCATGTACCTCTTATAAAACTATAGTATCTAGACCCATCTAGACAACTATTTACATGTGATTGATTCTCTCATTGCATAGCTGATCTGTCATCAGCATCTGATTGTACATGGCTAGCATAATTCAGGACAGAATAAATATCAGAGAAAGGCAGAGGAAAAAATACTCGCAGAAGCAAACACATTAAGGTAAAAAAACAAACCTTACAAACTTACAGCACATTAAATGTATAATTCTGTAATGGTTTATAATACAGACAATATAGTTGGTTATGGTGTATTTTACATTTGCTGTTTTCAGGTTCTGCTAATGCTTAACAATGCTGCAACATTTCCAAAGCAATTCTGTCACATTTTACTATCCTCATTTCTTGGTGAATTGCTAAAAGCCATCCTGCTAAAGGGTTGTCAATGGACTAATGCTAAAATATGCTCACCTCCTGTTGTGTGAAGTCTTTTAATTTCAATTGCCTTGTCAAAACTATAATGCCTTCCAGCAGGGGGTAGTTAGGATGGGAACATTAAAATATAAGGAACCTTTTTTCTTGTTTTTTTATTTTAAGCATTTTAATTTTATAGTGCTAGGTTATAAAATAATACTTGTCTTTTATATACACCCTAATGCAGTTTTGCATATAGATCGCAGACTATGGCGGTGCCTTAATCTTGGCTTGCAGCTTTAACGTATATATGTAACAGGGTCTATGCAGGCTGATTTTTTAGCATGCAGTAAAAATAATCTTTTTGACGAATTAGGAGGGATAGATACTTAAAGGGTTAGGTCACCTTTTCACAAAAAATGTGAAGATGAACTAACTCACAACAACCCTCTTGCCCTACCCCTCACAGGTCCCCGCTGCACTTAGCTACTCAGATTATGTACTCCCATGCCAGCCGATATAATGAGCAGCACACTTCACTACACAGCCCTGGAGGTTATGTAGCATCATAATGTCTGCAATGGCCATGTGACTCTGCTGATCAATGATAATCACTTCTGAAAAATGTTCATTGATCAGCATGATCACATGACTGCTCACCTTTGCCATTGAGCATACCCCTTCCTTTACATCAGGAGCCCCCATTCACATCAGGAGCCCCCTTAACATCAGAGTCCATCCTCACATCTGGAGCTTCTTGTTTACACCAGGAGACTCCCCTTCACATCAGCAAAAACCAATTTCAAATCAAGATTCCCTTAACATCAAAGCACCCCATTTACATCAGGGCCCCCCTTCCAATCCAGCACCCCCTTCACATCTGGTGCTCTCCTAATATCTTGATCACTTCTGCTGATATCATGTCATGTCAGAGTAAGTGGACCTCAGGCAGGACTCAGTGTCACTGACACATTTTTTAATAAAGTGGTTGAGCATGAAACGGAGTGTGGACAGATTCTTCCATTACTATATACCTGTTTGGCTGAAGTGAGGACACACTCCTACCGGTAGGCACCCAGCTGTCTTTGCCCGGCTAAATCGGATCAGTGCTTTATTCCTATGCCTTGGAGTAATAGAAGTACTGTTGGTAGTTGTGGTAGTGGCCATAACATGTCTGAGTGACCAATTCTTAATGGGTGAGAGCATCTAAAATTGACACTTTAGATTTAGATGGATACCAGTGGGCTGAATCGCTCACTGGGTATGTGTTGACAATACCTGTATCAAGATCGCCTAAGTGGAGTTCTCAGTTTTACTCCACCAGAGCAAATATTAAGGCATTTTCTCCTCTCCTGCTGTTTTTTTTCCACAATAATAATAGAAAATAGAGTGATGCTCTTCCATGGAACCCTCTATAGGTAGGTGGAGCAACATCAAATAGAAGAAAAAGTTAATGCTCCCTTCTGATTGAAGAACTCTAGCTCTCTCTAATTTAGCATAGGACATACTTCTGCAGAGAGGCCACTGCTTCCACACAGACAGCAAGGGTACTTCTCTGCAGAGGGATGGCTTTTCTACTCAGGCTGTAGCTACTTTCTAAATAAATAAAATAAAACTGTAAGATAATGAACACCTTTTTTTTATGCATCCAAAATGTATTTAGCTGATTTAAAATACATGTTCAATTAGGCTTCATAAAAGTTGCCCAGCAAAGTTTTGTTATTGCCAATTTTGGGCTCTTAAAAAGTAAGTCCACCCAGAACTTTTGTTGCACTTTTTGATAAATTCTGGGGAGTGACACTATCCGCCATCTTCTTATATCTTGGACAATATTGGTGAGATATCTGCACTTTAGTTATTGGAACTGCATCTCTGATCTGGTCATTATAATAGAGCCCCACTGTCCCTGATGTTTTGTTTACTTGATATTAAGGAGAAGGCAATAGGAGTTAGCAGAGCAAGTAAGGATGTTCACATTAATGAAATTGAAAGCAAAAATGGAGTCAGAAATGATAACAGGCATAGCTGGGAGTGTTTAAGTCATATTAAGAGGTTAACTCAGCCCACCAAGCAATACCTATAAATAAAATAGCACTTTTGCTGGATTTATTTTTTGAAAAGGCTAAATGTTTCCAAAATAGGTGGCTTTGGTTTCTAGCAGATAGAGGCTCCATGGGCTGCTTTGTGTGTTAAGAACTCAGACGGTTAGATCTTCTCACTGCAGTTTTTGGCTCTTTTCCACTCATCTAAAAATCTCACTCTTGCTGGAGCAGTGTCTGCACTGGTGAGGGCATATTCTCTTAAAATATGTTCATCAACAGCACATCAGAATTACTGTGCAGTGATTCCATTATTGACAATATTTATTGTTATTTACTTAAAACACATTTTATGATAACGTTAAAGTATGTACATACTATTTTCATTAGCAAATTGTATATATTTATTTCTAAGAGAGGGATTAAAGGCAACATTGTGCACGGTCTTTTTATATAAATAGTTGCTCGTGTTTTTTTTAATATTTAAAATTAAGCAGACTGGACTCTAAACATGAATCCATATCTCACATCACCATTTACAAAAGACTCCAAAAGAATTGTCCAAAGAATTCTAGACTTGGCCAGCCGCCCACAGACTAAAGATCCCTGTATACACAGCTTAAACATGCATGGAAAATGTTGTTGGGATCCCTCTTGTGGTTATTTGTGAACACTGCAGCATGGAGGCTTTCTTTACTTTGTGCGTTGACACTGTTGATATGTTCTTAATGCAAGAAAATATAAATATATATGCTTTCTTTACATAAGTTCAAAGTAAACATTAAGTGAATTTAGTAAACTTTCAATTTGATGTGAGTACTTCCATGACAGACTAATGAACAATACCAATAAATTTGCAGAAAAGCTGCACAGACCATAAGGATTTATTTCCCAGCAGCAACAATGCATGTAAATCATTCACATATCTAAAACAATGTCCTCATATACTTGTATATCTTTTTGTCAAGAACTCTAGGGAGAATAAATTAGATCTAATACACTTTACGTTGTTCTCAGAGACAAAAAAAAATCTGGCTATAAAAATATGGAAATGTGCCTTTTCTGTGACAGGTAACCTTTTAGATGTCAGGTAATGTTATAACTTCCTTCTTATTGCTTTTGCATTCCTAGCTTCCTTTTGCCTTAGTTGTTCTTAGTTCTAGCCTCAAATATCTGATCAGAGGGATGTAAGAAATTCTTATTTGGAATATCTCCCCTCTTTTTGGGATTTACTGAGGGTGGCAAACATTAGCTGATAACTACACATGTTTCTCACAATTTTCAGTATTATTTTAGATTATTTGGCTGTTTCTAAACTCTAAAGAGACGATAACAAGCACCTCCATACTTTACAACTTTCTGAGATGAGAGAGAGGGACGTTTGTTCAGGATATTGCATTTTGGCAATGGAAGACCCCTGCCACGTCCCTAGTTATATAAAGGCAATGGACACACTCCTGTGATGCCCCAATTTATGCGGACCATAGCAAATTTATATGCCAAAAATAATTGGTTAAACCCAGAAATTTTTTTCACCATTACTTTTCCTTTATACTGACTTTTTGAAACAGCAACCAAGGTTTTAGTGCAGAATAACTATTTTGGTAGTTAAGTTTAAGTAGTTAAACTTTTTCACAGATATTTGTACATCAGGCCAAAAATTGGGACAACTGAGGAGGAAAGAGGGACAGAGGAATTTGTTTCGAAATACCTCTGTCCCTCTAGGGTGATAATCGAATGCAGAGGCAATTATGATAAAGATTAGATACATTTATATAGTCTTACAGGCCCTTTGAGGGCAACCATAATGTTGATGTGGTCCATGATTAAATTGAGTTTGACACCCCTGCATTAAAGTGATGCATTTGAAGAGCCATTAACACCTCGTCTTTGGCCAGCCATTAGAAAATATGTATGTAAAGTATCATAGATGGAGAATTTTCTACTGCCCACTATGATCTTTTTCACCTAACTGGATTACCTAGTAGGCCAAATTAATCTCTATTCGATAAGAATGACTTTGTTCTCAATAAAAAGCTGGATATTGTTTTACAATTATAAAAAGTTTTACCCTAATACAAGCAATTATTAATTTTTACATAAATTTTCTTGCAGTAGAAAGGTAGTTTGCAGACGTTTTGTACCTAATAACCTTGAAAATTGTGTTTGTGTGTCTACTTCTTCCAATACATTCTACAAGATAGAAGAAGCTCCTTTGGCACATGAGAGCTGTTTGTTTCCTGTTGCAGACCAGCTCAGCAATAAACAGACAAGGTAAACAATTTGCTGAATCTTAAAGTAAACCTGTGTTAAAACCAGTGTATGTAAAGTATGTAATCTGTCACCAAGCATTACTAAGCACACCCTTTAAAAGAAAAGGGTCTATACACAATGTTGCAGAGGCTGATGTCTTTAAACTTTGGCACTTTTCAGCTTCCCAGTTCCTGCATTAAACATGCTAATCTAGTCACATAATGGGGTCCGTCTGGCTGGCTAATATGTCCTGTATTAACCCAATCTATCATTGTAGGGGAGGCTTTGTAGGTCCAATAGGCTTGACAGGTTCATGTATCTGAAAATTATTTTTAGGAGCTGTTATTTCTGATTAATGTAAATAAAAAGAACACAGCGCTGTGTTCTTTTTATTTACATATTAGGGACTTATCCTCCCTTTTTTTCATAGCAGCTTTAGGTTATATTGTTTTCAACTAGCTCCAGGAGCACAGATTTTCATTATATTTATATTTCTGATTAATGTCCCTTGAGTATGGTGGCATATTTGTCACTACAATATAAACCATACCTCCCAACTGTGCCTCATTTAGAGGAACTGTCCCCCATTTGGACCCAGATCCCTCCATTCCTCTTTACTCCTCAGTTGTCCCTCCTTTTTGTCTGATGTACAGATATCTAAAAGTACCAAAAGTGTTATTCTGCACTAAAACCTTTAGCTTACCTAATTATCTTGTCTGCTGCTGTGAAAAGCCAGAATAAAGGAAACGTAATGGTGAAAAAAACAATTCTAGGGTTTATGAATAATTTTTTGCATATAATCTCTTAATGATCTGTATAACTGGCAGTGTGGCAAGGGTGTGTCCATTGACTAAATACATTGTGCTGGAAGGTGTCACTCTTTCTCATCTTAGAAGGTTAGGAGGTGTGTACCATTGGGAAACCTCCAAATCTTTTTGGGGTTATTTTTAAAAATTTGGACTGTGATGGTGGTAAATCATTATCAACTCCTCTGATTTCAGATATGCTGCCAACACAATAAATCCACAGCACTGGAAGAATGTGTACCAACAAAAAATAGAGTTAGGCTGGATTCACACCATTGTGATAACACAAATGCGTAGATGTGAATGGGCCCATATAGTTTTTTCTTTCACACTAAACTGTGAAATGATAAGTGTATAGATGTGAACTCACCACATAGAGAATAATACAATTTCTACTTATTATGCATTTTCATGCACCATAGTGCATGAGTTTTGCTGCATTAAAATCAAGTGTAAATAAGCGCTAATGTAATTTATATTGATAACATTCTTTACCAGGATCCAGCTGTATGCCATTAATTTAAATGTGGAAGTCATTCATCTGGTATTTATTCCATGAGTCTTATAGTGGTACTTGCTGTATAGGTGATATGAATAAGGTATGTTTCTAAGGGAATGATGATTCTCCAATGTCTTTGATCTAGTAGTTACTAAGTGACCAGAACTCCTTCTTTGTTTTCAAGGTTATGTAAACCCTCACAATGAACTTTTCTTATGTGCTCCCTTTTGGTCTCTTAAATATACCGTTTTGATTGTTAGATCCTTTTGATAAGTGCAAAAAAAAGTAAGAAAAAAATAGGAAAAAAAGGGGTTTGTAGAGAGATGAATACACCCAATGCATATGTAAAAATTCAATCAGAATGTATTATACATTAAATAAATAAAACTGGATCTCATTATTAAATAAACACTACGTCCAATAAATATAAGTTGACATGTGTCCAGTACATACAGTCTCAGGTCAAGTTACTTATATATATTGGACGCATTGTTTATTTAATAATGAGATCCAGTTTTATTTATTTAATGTATAATAAATTCTGATTGTATTTTTACATATGCATTGGGTGTATTCATCTCTCTACAAACCTCTTTTTTTCCTATTTTTTTCTTACATATTGTACCATGGGGGGAGAGATAGCACAGGGGGCCAGTGTGGAGGCAGTCCACAAATTTTGTTTAAGTGCAAAAAAAACAAAAAAACATTGATCTTGCCAGAAATCTTGTCTGTTGATAACCTCCTGTGTTTTCTGCCTGTGCTGCATTTCTATCAGTTGCACTGTTCCTAGTTATCTCTAAAGACTGCAGAACCCCACCTATCTATGTTATGCAGAAGTTAAAAAGTAGGAATGCACCAATACCGTTTTTCCAGTATCAAGTATGAGTACCGATATCTATATTTCAGTACTCGCCGATACCAAGTACCAATACTGGTGCTTCCGCTAGCATGGAGCCACTTCCCAGACAATCAGGAAGCCGGGCGGCATTTCATTACCCGCTGCCGTGCTTCTTGATTGCCTGGGAAGCCGACTTCGGAAAAAACTAGACTGTAGTAATAACGCTTTAGAAGATGCCTTTCAGGTTGGATGACCACAAACCACAATATACTGTAAATTAAACTTTAATTTACTAATACATAATATTCATTACATACTCTAATGCTTAATACTAGAATGTGCGCCGGCAAAAAATTTGTTTCGGTTCATTTAATTTTGGATTTTCCGCTATTATGTTTTTCAAGATTCTGGTCTGAAAGTCAGTATGTTTCAAGATTCGGGAGAATCTGAAATTTTCGTTAATTTCGGATGAGCTGCAGCAAAGTGACATTAGGAAAAAAAAGGGACATTTTTCTTTTTAGCATTTGACAGTCCACAGAAACAATAGTAAAAAAACCCAGTGTGCAGCTCCTCCCCCAATTCATACCAGACCCTTAGATGATGCAACAACAACAATTAAGCTTTTACTGCTTTTGTCTTTTTTTAGTAAATAACCACCACTTGACAGTTAGGTTTAGTAACTAGGCTATGCGATATATGGGCATCTTTGATTTAAACCTACATTAATTACTATAATTACAAAATAATTCAAATCAGATGCTTTATATATATATATATATATATATATATATCACCTTATTACCTTAAAAGCAATGTTTTGGCTGTAGATGTTTTCACACTTATACACTGGTATTGTGGTAAATTATTATCTGTAATTCCATTGCAGGAATTTATTCATACAGTATCAGCAGATCTAGTCACAATGTAGCTGTTATTACATTCATAATACCTAAATAGCAGGCAAGCATTTCAAACTGTCTATCTCAAACTCAATATTCGGGATGAACATAAGAAGCTCAACAAGCAAATGATTAACTTTCAACTGATGGATGTAACATTGTACCTCTTTTGTGCTCACTAATCAACACTTTGTGCATCTTGGCTATTGTTCTTTACAGCATTCAATTTAAAGACAAAGTCTTTCCAAATTTAAGTATACTGAATGGTTTACAAGTATTTTAGAAAAAAACATTTTCTGCTCTGTAGAACAAGCAACAAATATCTTGTAAAGCTTCTGTAATTTTTTTTCTATCAAAGACCTAATCTTTTCCATCTGAGGCCTACTAAGCCATTCTAAGAAAACTGAGAAAAGCTTTTGTAGAAAAGGAATTGTAAAGCTGAAAATTAACTGTCTATCTATTTTTTCTGTTGGCCTTTTTTTATATAGGATTCTTTATACAAAATCATCTGAAGCAGAATGAGTTTGTATGTGCTACTGTTACTGCTGTACCTTGTGTCATTGTGGAAGCGTCTTGTAGTGGAGTTCCTTTGCCAAAAGAATGCTATTCAGATTTGCATATTTTCCAAAGTGGTTGAGATTATGCAGCCAAATTGCATCCATGTTACCACAGGGTAGCTATTAAGTAACAGTGTGCATATTTGATATAATAGCTGAAAAGAAATTCTAAATGTTATCCACAAATCAATGGCAATTTAAAAAAAATTTCACTGTTTATATGGTATGTTTGTTTGTGAACAGAGATAAGTTAATGGGGTTGATTTACTAACAAATAGGCTGTTCGCTTTGCAAGGGAATTTTCCCCAAGCTTAGTGAAAGAGGTGAAGCTCTGCTGATTTCCATCATCCAACCAAGCACAAGCAAAAATACTGCTTTTCTTATTTTCCTTGTACATGATTAGGTACACTTTGCAAAGTGAGTTTTCACCACATCCACTAAGCTAAAGAAGATTCCCTTGCAAAATAAAAAAACTATTTTCCGCTAGACAATCAACTCCAATGTGTGTGCAGGGCATATAGTAATACCTTGGTTCTTGATGAATGGCTGGATGTCTGAACTTCTCAAATAATTACACAGATATATAAAGGTACATGGTAGCATCAAATCTTCTACATAAACCTGCTTGTGCTTTTGTTTGGTCCTTCAGAAGCTAAAACAGGTAGACAATAGATGAAAGCCACCTGTAGTGGATGTTCAGCAGCACTGGGAGATGATCTCATATGCATACCTGTAAATAGTGCACATTGACACAGCTTGGGGGAGTAAGTAATTAGATGGTTTAGAAAGCCTTTTTCATACATTATTGCTCCACTGAGAGAAGCTGTCCAACTGCACACAGGTGTACAGGTTTGATCACGCTTGCACATCATACTCACCATTGATTCTATAGACTTTCAAGGCCACGCAAGACCTATTTTAAAGTTGTATACTGAAATGTGGTATGTCTCACTAGTCTGTATGTCTCACTTTGTCTGTCTGAAGCTCCCAGCTCTGCCCCAACTAATATCCACTCTTTTCCTCTGCTGATTTATCTCTCATGTAAACTAAATAACTATTGAACTGACATTAATTTCATATAATTCTTAGCATTTATTCAAAGTTGCAAAGTACATTTTTGGGGGGCTGAAGCTTTAAAACTAAAGTTGCTGAAATCTCAACTTAACTTTAACATGCTTATGCAAATTCAGAATTTGTTTTCGTCTCTTTAAATCTTCAGGTTTCAATAATAATACCTGGTGATCCTACCATAAGGGCAATTGTTTAGGCACTTCCTGTGGTTACAACTGCCTCACACTAGTTCTCACATGCTGAGTTATCACATGTACTCTTGGTTAAGACTGCAAACGGCCAAGCTAACATACATTGCACAGGCATGGTCCACCATCAACACCCTCATTAAACATTTGCAGGCATGGTCCACTGTTGTCACTATCAGTAAATTGGTAGATAGCAATGATGTACAGCTGACGCTAGGTTGGGTACATGCAGCATCCCTCCCCCTAAAGTTTTCTTATTGTTTTTTAGTATTGGGTTTTTTGGTTATCTGAATATACTTTCTCTTTGCTTGGTAAGCTCTGCTCCACAGAATTGATCACACTACAGTGATAAAGGCCAACAAGCCTGAAACATTTTAATGCTTTTTGGACTATATGATGATTTATCTGCACTATAAACCAGCAGATCTAGATATACAGTTGACTAAAGACCTTTGCGGCAAGTGATTTGCATGACTCACTACTCTAAAATAAGGAATATTCCTCTTATGTTTGGGATTTGTAAGGGAATGAGATGTGTAAATTACTTGGGTATATTTGTCAATTCTGCTGCATAGCATGGCAATTTGATGTTTCTTCCTTGGCTGCTCTAAAGTAGCACTGCAACAGCACAAAACGTGACCTGACCGTTTCTTGTTTGGAGTAAAAATCTGTCTCATCCATAGCTATAATTCTTTCACAGACCTGTGCAAATCTGTCATAATTGGCTGCCAGGGTTTCAGATGCAGTGGTTTCAAATATGCAAGAAAACAATCAAATAAAAGGCTTTCCAAAACAGAGGAAGCTTTATTTGCCTCTATTTTGTGCTAATTAGCTTGAAACGTGCCCACTCTTCTGTTCTAAGAAGGCTCTGCTGTGTTTTACACTGGTTCAATGGAGGTCTTTTTCAAATTCTTAAAATCAACCTCACCATAAGCTGTTAAGTTATACTTTTTCATTGGTCTCCAAGCCCAACTCCATAGAAGTTGTTGCCTATATGCATTGCACTGATTCTGCACTGAGGGTGGTCAACAAGCCTATAACAGCTGTGTACAATTTGGAATAATTGGTATTATATTTTTAGGCTGAATCTATACTACAAATGAGAAGGAATGAATCAAATGGCTCAACCCACTATCCTAAAATAAAAATAATACCTTTTTTGGGGGGGGGGGGGAGAGCACATGCAGATACCTTCTGCTCTAAAAGGGCTTGTCTGTGCTTTGCACTGGTTCTGTGGGGGTTTTTTTTAGTTACTTTTGGTCCACCTCACCAAAATCTGTTGCATTGTACTTTTCTGTTGGCCTGCAAGTCCTGTTGATTCCATGCACTGCATTGCAGATAGCTGATAATCCTAAACAATAAATGACTATATTATATTAAGCTGTATCAATGTAGTGCAGGTATGTGTGCATTTGCATGTGCTCCATTTTGTCTAAAACCAAGCCCTGCCCGTTTCCAATTTCTACACACATCTTTTTTCAATGCTGTTTTTATTGCTCCACACTTTGCACACCATGAGGGTCTTCCTCTTTGAGGGTCTTCCTCTGTTGGTGGCTTTAAGTTCATGACAGGGCTTCTCTCACCAGTGTCTGTTTCACTGTATCTAAATCTTTCACATAATGACGTTAGCCGCTGTTCATAGTCTCCCACCAACTGTCATATTGACTGATGTCACCAAATACAAAATGCAAAACTGTCACAGCTATTATTGTCAATGTATATAATCTGTGGCCAACCAACAGAAGGATTCCTGTCTGGTCACAGGGGATCAGACATCATTTATCTCAGGGACACCTGGAGGAGCTTTGCATGTTTTTATTAGACATACAGAGTGATGTACCAGCAACATGGAAAACAAAAAGAAGCAGTTAAACTGCTTTCCTATCCATTTATGACTTTTTTTTTATACTGTTTCATTATCTGCTAAGGACATATTATAAGTGCATCCCAAACTTTTTGAGGTCTCCACTGGATGACTTTTTTTTACAATATCCTGATTTCTGCTGATTTATTTCATATTGATATTCCATGTCACATATGTCAGAGATCTATTGCCTGCCCTTTCCCCCCTTCTGCCCACTTTACCGCATAACACATACATGCACAAAAAAGAAATTGAATATCTTACAGGAAACATTTCACATGCACAACATTTCTATAATCAATGACCTGCACCTACTCCAAAATGTACCCCATTCATAACTTGGCAATTTTGCTAGTTTTCTTTTAAAATATACGTTTTCCCTGGTAGCATTTTTGTCTTTAGGCTTGCATAGTTGGAGATAACCTCATTTTTATGTAGGCACCAATAAAGTCATTTTTTTATTGATGTTAAAGCTTAATTTCACTTGTCTGTCGTTATAATATAGTTTGATGAAGTTTAGACAAAACAGTTCCACATTCACAAAGCCTCAGGCCTTCATACTTCTAATACTTTCATATGCAAAATCAGTACAGTTGAATTTCAGTGTATGTTTTCCCACATCCAGGAACAGTAATGGGATTAGTGGCCCAGCAAGTGGCATTTATGCCAATCCCAACTCTTTTAGATACACAAGATCAATAGTAATTGCATGCATTGTGAGCAACAGTAAAAGCATTTCTCATGTTGTTTTGCCCTTTGAACCTGTGGAATCACAAGAATTGCAATGTGAACCTGAATGCCCTTAGCACCTGATGTTCACAGATGTTCAGATACCATAAACCTAATTCTTTCTTCCACCAAATGAAGAGAATCAAAACACCCTAATGAAACCTGCTGGGAATTAAAACCTACATTCTCCAGATTTAGTTTCAAAGCATTAAATGCATATTACAAAAAAAAACCGGGTCAGCTCTGTGAATTCCTACTTAACTTTTCAACATCACTGAGCTCGGTCGCAGAATCGTCGCTGTTTTATGTCAACTTTGAATCTCCCGCCGGCTGTGATGCTCAAAAACGAAACTAAAAGTCAGATGCCGGCTTTTAGTTTCATTTTCGGGCCGCGTACAGCAGAGGATGCCACGGGCTCGCAGGGACAAGGTAAGTGTCACTTTTCTCTGTAGCCCCGAGTCTGGCTCGGGGTTTACCGCTCCTAGCATTGAAAATTATCCCCGAGCCAGACTCGGGATTACCGCCAGGGAGGTTAAACCCTGAAATGTGTTTGGTTTTTATGATACAAGCTTCTTAAGACAATGAAATCTGGACTTTACACATTGTGGCTCTGGCGCTTTCCTCTTTGAAGATCTAGTCATTACATGAGGTAAGCGCTGAACTTGAGCCACCATTCCTTGGAAAGTCATCAATGAGCAACCATTCCCATTTCACAAATGACTGACCTGACTGGGAGAATACTCACTGAATCTAAACCGGCCTTTATAGCAGGTTGAGGCTGGGGAATTTTTGTGTTTTGTATTGTTGTAAGCCTTCCCAATGTGCGCCCTGTTATAAAGGCCGGTTATAGGTTCATGCATGTACCATTTTTTCTAGTTATAGTAACAATAAAGGCTATAGGGCATAACCAACAAAAAATCCAAGTCTTACTTGAACTAAAACCTCTGAAAAGGTAGCTTTAAAAACAAACACACTTTACTAGGCATTTCTATGACAACACATGGCCAGCTGACTGGCTATATGTTGTCCAGCAACACAGCATCAGCCATCCAGTTCACTTTTTTATGCAATAAATAGCACCAAGCTTGTTTTGTGTTCTAATGTGTATGATATTGTCTGCATTTTAACAGCTTAGAGGATAAGAGGCAACAGTGGACTGTGTGATATAAAAAATAAATGTAGAATAACAAATGGAATACATATTAATATTGCACTTTAAAATTTAGCTATCATATTGTTGTCATAAACTGTTCTATGGATCACCAATGGCACACCTATTCTAAGCTTAACTCATTCCATCCAGTCCCTGACATTTGAAAGGAAAATAATTTATTAGTAATGTACTGTTCTATACAGCAACATGGTCTTTGAGTTGTTTTATATTGCACTATATAACTGCCTAAAAATACATCACAGTCCCCAATGCCAGTGATTTATTTACTGTCTGCTGGCATTTCTCTTACATGTTGAAAGCACTGACATCACAGTAATTCACTGTTTGATTTTCTGGTGCCAGTTATGTCAGATTGTTTACAAGGTCCCCTCTAGTAACTTTATAATGCTGCCATAAAAGAAATAGCATATAGCATGACACCTTGATTATGACTCATAAGTGCAATGCCCCTTATTAACTGAACATTGTACAAAGCAAAAAAATTATTTTACTAAAGATTTACATATATTTTATTTCCTGATGTCTGAATCTAGAGGAAAGCTTCATAAATGTACAGTGCTTATCATACAAAAAAAAATATGTAAGCAGTAGAAGACTTTTCAGAGCTCAATAGAAAGATTGACTGCAGGGGGAACACCATGAATGGGTGCACGATGGCTGGAGCATGTCCACGCTCCAGCAAACACTGTTATCGGGATGAAAGAAAAGGAATCCGGCAACACTCCGTATCACACTTGCCGATATTTTTTAGTAGTTACTATAGATCACAGGAGAAATTAAGCATTGAATCAATGAGCTGTAAGGTTACCAACAAACTTGTAAATGTCTGTGTTAAACATGTCAGAGTGGGCGGACCTGAGGCGGGACTAAATGCTACTGTGTGATTTGTACTAACCACAATAAACAATCAGCAAGTGTGATACAGAGTGTGGTCTGATATCTTTTCTTTCATCCTTCAGCCATTGCCTAATTTAAATAGGTCACTCAAGGGTTATTATAGAATGCTGAGATCCAGTTCATCATTTTATCTCCTAAACCCAAGAATCTAAGAGTTATCGTTAAAGTGACACTAAAGTCTAAATACACCCACCCCCCCGTGCTGCTTTAGGCTGCTTTAGGGACTTACCTTAAATGATGCCTCTTGATCTGATCATCTTCTTCTTTCCAATAGTTTTCATGAGTCCCTATAGCGCTTGTGCCGGCCTCTGATCCAGCACTGACTGCTGCGTCTCTTGTGTCCCATGGTGTGTGTGCGGGTGCATGCTGCCGGGCTGCCACTGTATTTCCTATTGAATCCTTTCAGATCAACTACCTCCCATATATATCAGTCAACTGGAAAGGTATGCTCCTATGTGTATCAATGGCAATCCCTTTCACTTTTCTCGCTTTGAGTATAAAAACCCATATATAATCTAATAGTGGTATCAGGAGTCAAATGGGTTTCTTGCAAAAATACTATATGACCTGGTTTGTCGTTTTAGCTCCCTGTATAGTTGGTGACGTTTCCATGGGGTGTTAAGCCCCCTTACATTATAGGATAATATGTTCCCCAGCATCTGTTGTACATATCACTCCCTTTCCCCATCATATATTCCAAATGAGGTATTAGGGCATAGTTCCAAAATAAAGAAAAAAGAAAAAAAGAAAACCATATATAACACAGGACAAATCACCCCTTAAGACATTAAACAAAATACACTGTAGCCCATATATAGGATACATTGTATTATAACACAATACATAATGCCATTTCCTGGCAATTCAGTTCTCCCCTTAATCATACTTGAGAACTATACACAATAGAGGGGGGATAGCTCCCTTTGGCAGCCAAACTTTCCATTTTATTTCTACTTATTACTGATATAGAAGAAAAAAAAGAAGAGGAGGGGGAGAGAAGGAGAGAAAGGGGAAGAGACGGAAAGAACCCTTTAAGAGGAAGAAGAGGACACAAAATAATATTTAGTATTTATTCTTAAACCATAATCAGCTAAAATGCTCTCTGCCAGAGTAGAAACTGTCCATTCAGAGAGAGAATGTGCGCAGCAGATTCGAAATACTGTATAAAGAGGGATATTACCAAAAATATTACATTGCTTGCAGTAATGTGCCGTCTCCTTCACCCCATGCACCTGCTTTAACAACATGGAAGGTCTGTGGGTTTCCCCAGTGTGATCTCAGTGAAACTGTTTTAAGATATGTGTGGGTAAAGGAAGTGGCTAGGCCTGCCTATGCTTACTACTCTGTTTCTGAACTTCAACCTGACATCATACAGTAACCACCCGCAGGGGCAAACAGACAGTTTTAAAAATAGCTTGTAGAAGGAAACACAGCAGTTTAAACAACCACTGAACTAGCAGCAGTAAATCAGCATGATAACCAGAAGTATGAGAGAGTTATTTTTCACTCAAGGTATTCACGGGTTTCTTGCTTTTAGATAACGGCAGACTGAGCTCTTTATAATATGTTGTAAAAGCGTTCCAGGTATTCAAACAAGCTAGAAGTGAATACGAATAAAAGCAGCTAAAATGTTACCAAAAATGCATTTAGCCTGCTCACTGTATAGTTTTATTCTCATAATATAATCAAAAACAAATGGGCAACAACAGATTTTCCACAAAAGCCCTGCAAACTATTTGACAAAACACTGTAGTTAATATGTTCAATTAGTGAGTTTATTTATGCAGAAGTAGAAAACAAATCTTCCATCCTAGAAAGGCAAAGAAGAGTATATTAAGAGTGATATTTTGAGTTATTCTTGCAACATGTGTATTAACCTATTTTTAATAGGACGTTTGTTGTATTGTAGATAGAAGTTTGTTGTTTGGCCACCAGAGGGAGCTCTCACTGGCTCACTGCAAATATTCTTTCTTCCCCAATATAACTACTGAGATACGATATCAGCCAAATAGGTGGTGCAATGTTCTCAATGATTTATAGGGGTTGATTTACTAAAGGAGATTCAGCTGTTCACTTACCAAAGAACATTTTCATTTAGCTGAGTTAAAGAGGAACTTTACCAGCCAATTTAATGTCTCCAAAATGGTTACTTTTAAGGCATTCCAACTGTCAGGGCCTGTTCACACGACGTCCGTTTTCTGTGCTGACCTGATCCATACGCTCCTGCACTAAAAAAGCATCCCAATGTATCCCTATGTGTTTTATGGGCTACAGTTCTCATGTGCGCAGTCCGTTCAGGTTACGACAGAAAAAATACTGCATGTCACATTTTGTACGGTCAGGAAACGGTCCGGAAACGCATAACGCGCCAAAAACACGTCAAAAATGCACTGCACTGCAGCTAACATACTGACAGCCCCACTCCAGCAAGACATTTATTTTATTTTATTTTTTTACTGGAACGCATCAAAAACGCGGTCAAAACGCGGCCACATAGCACCGCGTCTGCAGATCCGCACCTGATCCGGACCTGAAAATCATGTGAATAGGGCCTTAAGGATGCCAGTGTGCTTATTTAAATTGTATTTTCACTTTTGCAGCCAAATTGGGATACCACCTATTTTACATGTTCCCTTTCACATAGCATTAACTAGACAAAAAAAATCATCCTTGCAGTTTAAATTGCTTTTACTTGGGTTATGGATTTAAGGGTTAACATTTCTTCTTGCTTCTATTTCTTTGAAATGCTAGGAGGGGTTGCGAGGGGTGAGGGGTCTGAGGTGGCTTGTCCATTGTATGTTAATGAAGCTTATCAGATAAACACAATCCTTAAATTTTAGTCATGAGTCTTTCCATTAGGACAGAACACTGTGAAAGGGCAAAGAAAAACCTGGAATCAGCCATCTTGCCTGATTTAACAAAACATATACAGTAAAAGGTAATATTTTTTAACCCTTTCGCTGCCACCGACGTAAGGCATACGGCGGAACAAAAAAGTGTTCCCAGCTGGCCAGCTCAGCATGCCTTACGTCGGTGGCATTTACAGTTCTGCTATAAGCTCACAAGCCACTGATGACCGCTATTAACGAAAAATTGGCCGGCAGGGGGGCGGGGGAGCGAGCGGCAGCTGGCCGCAATCCAGGATGGCCGAGTGGTGTTCTGATCGGAGCCGCTGTCATCCTGTCAGTTTTCGGATGACAGCGGCTCTGTAGCGCGGCCAAGCGGGGGATCGTTAAATATCGTTGATATTTAACGATACGTCTGTGCAGAGCAAACACCGGAGTGATCGTCTGATCACTCCGGTGTTTGTAAATAACTGGGGACACATAGTACTATGTGTCCCCAGTTATCAATGAGCAGGCTGTGATTTACATCACTTCCTGTTCATTCAAGAATTTATGAATGGGGAGTAGCACTCACTATAGAGGCTCCTCCCCATTCATAAACAGGTGATAGTAGAAATATTTTGCTATCATCAGTTTCTGAATGAATGAGAAGCCTCTGTACTGAGTGCTTCCCATTCATTGAGTGCTGGGGCTGCAGAAAAATAAATTGATGTCCTCAATTTCTTTTTCTATTTCAAAAGGGAAATGTCAGGGGTTTAGACCCCAGATATTTCACCGCAGACCCCCCCAACAGTAAAAAATAAATTATTTAAAAAATAAATGGAAAATGTAAAAAAAATGAAAAATTAAAAGAAAATGTAAAAAAAATATTTTAAAAAAATGTGTAAAAAAAAAACTATAAAAAAAAGCACAACCCTTCCCTCCCCCCACATAGCATACACATATTGAGGTGTACGCCATGCACATGTGTTGCAGTGCGTTGTTAGAACGCATCGCAGTGCATGATTTTTTTTATTAATTTTTTTTCTTTAAAAAAACCCATAAAATTAACTGTGGCAGCGCATGGCAAAGCTTTGTGACTCATTGACGTGCGTTGTGATACCTTGTGTTGCAATTAAATATATGCCTGTATCATTTTATCACAACACAAACACCAACACAGCGTAAGAACAATTTTTTACATAAGTCGCTTATTTACAGTTTTGCGTACCGTCATTTTTTTACCTTTTCGCAAAAAGGAGCAATTACAAATTTGCTAATATCTGTTATTTATTAACTTAATACAGTTTTATCTTTTAGATTTAGTCAGAAAATATTTTTTTTGTGCACGGATACTGATTTTAGTGTGTTTTATCAATTGAATTGTGTATTTTTATCAGTTTAATATTAATTTGAGAAACATTTGCGCAATTATCGCATGGCCTTTTATTCTACCGGGCCTGAGTTTTCAGAAAATATATGGTTTGGGGGTATTTTACAAACGCTAGCAACACAGCACTTGAAAATCAAATCAATGGGAAAAATTGCAAAAATGGCTTGGCCAGCTGAATTGAAAAATGTTTCGGAGGGCTTAACAGCAAAAGGGTTCAAGTTATTTTTCCGTATGCAGTGTGAACAGGAAAACATAATGAACATATAGAGGGGTTTTCTCAAATTTGACTGCAAAAGTAGAAATACACTTTAAGCTCTTAACCAAACTTTCAAGCCCTCAAACAACTGATGGCATAGCTAATCACATGTGCAGCACCATGACAATTGAAATCCAAATAGAGGCTAAGATGGCACCTTCCTTGGGTGTAAGGGAAAGGAAGTTGTAGCTCCACTCTAATGTGATAAAGCTCTGCCAAATTCAATCATCCAATCATATCCAAGTAAAAATCTTATTTTTGACAAAAATACTTGCATGTGATTGGTTATTCTTTGTAACACACGAACCAGCGATGTTTGAGTCGAACTCACGTTCAGCTCGAACATTGAGCCCAACTCTAGGAAGGAGGACCTCCATACATGGAAGGAAACTACTGCTGCTACTCAATCAGCTGTAGTTGGGGAATTCCCTACCCACAGCTGCAAATAAACAAAGGGGCAGGTTGCAGTGAAGTAATTGATGTAATATGGCCACATGGTTACATTTGTCAATTGCATTGACCTCATATGACCATGTGGCCATATAAGGTCAAAGACATCAGCACAAGCATCCCACCCTTTTTTATGTCTAGCTGCGGGGTGGGAAATGCCCTGGCCATCAGCTGATTAGGTGGGTGGCCCCAGGGCATGCCAGGTTTGCAGAAGCTCAGGTTCAGACTGGCTCTAGTCTGAACATGAGCTTATCCCTACTGATAAAAGTGCAATACTCACAATAAACACAGGAAAGTATCAGCTATCAACATTTCTGGCAGGATCAATTGGTAATTTGTACAGATTTAACAAAAAGCTTTCAATGGTATCTGTACTAGACAAAAAGGAAGCAAATATGAAAAGTTAATTGTTAGGGTTTGCATATGATTTAAATTAGCATGCAGTCAGGGTCGGAATGGATGCTTCTTGGCAGTGGCATAGTAAGGGGGGCCAGGGTGGCGGTCTGAAGGGGCTCCACTTCCTCTTCTTAAATGTGGGTGGGTGTTTTAAAATGTCTATTCCAACTCCTGCTTGTGTGTGCCGCCTTATTACATCACTTTTTCACATTGAGCTGTCATTCTCTGGCTACAGAAGCCGGAGAGAAACTGGGATAGTTTAGGGATAGTATCAGTATAAGGGCTCAAACTTATAAGAAATTGTCTTTATATACATTCTAAATGTGCATATGTTCTTTGTTTTAAAAGGGCACTTTTTTAATATACCGTATATACTCGAGTATAAGCCGAGATTTTCAGCCCATTTTTTTTGGTGAAAAGTGCCCCCCTCGGCTTATACTCGAGTCAGCGCCATGTGTCATCTTACTTACCTCGCCGAGCGTCGCGTCAAGGGCGGGGGTAGAGAGAGAGATTCATTAAGCAATTATATATGTATTGTCTGCACTGTATTAGCAGTATATACTACATATAGAGTATATACTGCTAATACAGTGCAGACAATACATATACAATTACACTAACATGAATGTATTAAATGATCTGTATGTAGCCCTGTACTATGGATCATTTAACCCATTCATGTTAGCAGAGGATCATTGTAAATGTATTGTTGCAGGCACTCTATATGTACATGTACTATATACTACATATAGAGTGCACTGAACAATAGATTTACAATTATCCTCTGCTAATATGAATGGGTTAAATGATCCGTAGTACATGATATGTAGCCCTGTACCCCCTTTTCCACTTACAGAGCTAGGTTATTTTTCTTTTAAATAAATATTAATGTAATTTTATTGGTATCTATCTACCAGTAGCTGCCTCATTTCCCACCCTCAGCTTATATTCGGGTCAATACTTTTTCCCAGTTTTTTTTTGGTAAAATTAGGTACCTCGGCTTATATTCGGGACGGCTTATACTCGAGTATATACGGTATGTGAAAAGTAAGGAGAAACATTCAGTCCATGGTGCATATGCGTTGAAAGCAAACACAGGTGCATGATACATGTATTTTGTGCATCTGCAATGTATGTGAGCAGAAGGACCATAACTCACCTTCACCTAGGCACCCAGCCAAAATTATATTTTTGCAAAGTTTTTTTTACACACAAGGCCTCTGTTTTACATTTTAATGCGGTGATTTTGTATGGTGGTGGGGGCTCTCATGTATATGCAAGCCACATAGAAGTAAATGCACTTTCTACATAAAATGGGTGAAAGGGCCTTAATTCTTTTTAGTGCAAGCTGCTAGCTCATTTACCACCCAAGTTTTCCACAAAATGGCCCTGATAGAACCATAACCCACCCAACCTATATGATAATTAATTCAGAAAATGCTATAGCACATAAAAGGAGAAATGTTATAATTATGTATAAAGAATATTTTTTCCAGGCTAATAAAGCTTAACTAAATTAAACAGAATTATTTTGGTGTTATCCCTGCATAATGCAATCCCTGTTCTATGTTCTTTAAGCATGCAAATAAAGTGACCAATTTCAGTGAATAGGTGTTCTGTGGATTCTCTGTACTATGAGGAAGGAAGAAAATGTACACATATGCTCTTGTCTAGCCAAAAGTAGAGTTTAGCCAATTGGTGCATAAACATCACAGAAGCCAGACAGCTTTTCTCAGATGTTTAATTTAGACTAATACGGAGAGAAAACAGTTACTTTGGCAAGCATGCACATTTACACAGTGACATATTAAATTAGACTTTAAGTAACTTCAAGTTGGAAAATTGGTTAAATGGTTTTCCAGCGACCAGTATGTAAGCAGTCCCTTATTATAATTGATCTACCTTTGATATAGCAGCTAAAATGACTATAGAGTTAAAGTCCCAATAGATAAAATTACATGTGTATGGTTTGTTTATCATTATGACCTTGTTAGTTTACTTAACGGTGTCCTGAAACAGGGTGAATACGCATTGTGTTATTGCTTTGTTGCAAGTTAGGCTGCATCTCCTCCCTTAGCAAAATATTAATGAGTCAGTGTATTTTTATAAATGATAAATGTCAGTGTTACCTTATCTATTCCATGGTATTTAGTACTTGCTCCTTTCAATTCAAATAATAAAGGAAAATAAATAAACATTAATTTGAGAATTGAGATAAACTGAGAATTTCCCACCGCTGATGCAAATAACTTAAAAAAGCATGTCACAGAGAAAGCTTAAAAATAAAAAACGTACTCAGTGCCGGATTCGAAGAGTCTAGGGGACATCACTGTGCCTTATCGCTGCCTGTAGATCACACTATCACTGGATTTGGAATGCCCGGCTTTCCTCTGAGTCATCAGTGAGACACGGTGATATCGCCTATGCCTTCTGGAATTATTAGAAGTAAGGACTGATGTATGCAATTTTTTTTTTTTTATTCTATTTGTGAAATGCTTTTTTAAACTATGTCCATTAGACTGAATAGTAAGGCCTGGAGCTATGGATAGCAGAGGAATGAGCAGTAGGCCAGCAGGACAAGGCTGTGAAGGGGAACGAGGATAGGAAAAGGTTAAGGAGAGAAAGGAAAAAGGTTATAGATGGGTCAATTACGGGATTGGATGAAGAGGTCGTTCAGGAGGGGCTTCAGGAAGTTAGTCAGGAAGGAGGAGTCCGGAAGTTCAGTTGGGAGTCCGGCAACAGAGGAAGAACTTCCCACCCACCCGCCCTGTAAGGTGGTCTAGGTTTCGGGATGTTTGTCACAGCTGTGGCTTGTGGTCTGGATCCTTGGAGGCAGTTGTCAGTGGTTACATATCTGGACGGGGGACCCATCCATGGTGTGGGTGTCCTTCAGTAGTCGTATGGTCAATGGGTATGACCGGTTAATAGGGACCAACGTGGGTCTGCGGGCAATTTAGTTACGTCCCCGAGACGGTGTATGGCGGCTGGGGGCATTCAGTTACAAGAAAGGTGCCCGCAGATACTGGTCCGTTTAGAGCCCGATTGCCTTCAAGGGCCTTATAGACAGGATTCAATTACATCATGCAAGGTGAAGTGTAGTGAATACAACCAAACATGGGCAAACCAGCCTTTTTTATTTCCACCTTCACATGTTTGTGTTTACTTTAGCTCACTTTATACTTAGTAAATCAGATCCTAGGTCGTTTTCAATTAAGTTTCTGTGGATGTAACAGGTTCTCCCCAAAACTCCAAACCATACTAGCTTTTTGGCTTCCACCAAATTGGCCTTGGTATCTGTTTACTCAGTATAGCATCAAAACAATTTGCTTGGCCTACTTACTGTACATGGGAATTCAATTCTTTGAAGAAATAGTTTGAACCACTTCCTGGATTTTTCCAATTTGCTAAATGTTTCTTACCATGAACATTTTACTATTTCGACAAAAAGTAATAATAAAAAAAATCTTTAATGGGCTCTCTGTGATGCCTTACATTTTCCATTGTGTCTTCTTATATCTAAATACAGCCAGTAGCGAGAGTTTGTAAAAAACATTTGTGGGCACACTGAAGGTGTTTCCCTGTCAGTGCTTTTCTGTATCATCATCAGTCATATTGTAATGGGTGGGTGCTCCCATTAAATGTCATAAACATTATCATCATTGATCACTGATATCAGTAATTCTACTCACTTTCCTTTTTACAACAGGGTTTTTATTGTTGCCATTAGACGAAACCTAGCAAAGTAGAAGTATGGCATGGTCATGTTGAAGGTCTCTTGGTGAATAAGGGTCAGTTTTTTTAAAGAGAGTTATAGGAAGACAGTTTCAAAATTCAGGAATAGTTCATTGCTTTTGTATGTGTGTGGTAGAAGAAGCATGTGAACTGAAGAATGTATTTTCTTTAATTTGGCTAATTTTGGTGCCCCTTTTCTTGTGCTATGCCTTTACTTTTGCTGTTCAATTTTACTTATATGAAAAAGTGTTAAATTTTACTTATATGGTGTCTTTTTTCAGAACCAGTGAAAACAAATGTGTTTTATTATGCAGCAAGAAACTAAATCTCCCATGCATATTGGCAATATCAATTATTATATATTTTACAGTATGAATCATTTGCTTTTGTTTGCTAACAAGTACAATTCATTTCAGTTTTTCCCATGAAACTAAAGCATTCTTTTCCAGACACATAACTTTTCACTTTAAGGTCAAAGTAACAAAATATTTGTTTCTGTTTTGGTCAGAGAGTAACCTTCAATATCTCTGTCTGTCAGACACTTAAGTATAAAAAAATAAACAAACAAGCCCTGGGTTACTGTTGTTGGTGTCCAACAAATACCAACCGGGCAGTTCATGTTTCCAGATGGTTCTAAAAATTAAAGCTTCCTCTTCCACATGTGTTTTTGCTGCTTTTATTCACAACGAAAGATGTTCCTGTAGCAAGTTTAGTAAGGGAACAATCATTACGCTGTCAGTCATTCCAATGCCCGACTGTCCAATCCTTGTGTTTCTGTACGAATTGGAGACATTTTATCTTGTTAACTGCAGACAGCAAAGGTGTTCGAACAGGCCTTCAGCTTCCATATCCCATACGACGCAGTGTACGGCGAACATTGCGTTTAGAGATCATTTGCGAGGATCCCTGATTAAGATCTGCAGTAATTTGATGCACTGTTGCCCTTCTGTTGTCTTGTACCAGTCTTGCCACTCTCCGTTCTGCCCTAACATTGACTAGTCGCTGATGGCCACAATTCCCACGTTCAGACCCAGATTTTCGGCTGACAGTCCAGTCTTTACACACTTTAACAACAGCTGCTCTTGAACATTTAACAAATTCTGCTGTTTTGCTGATACTCGCTCCATGACTCCGAGCTCCAACAATCATCCCACGTTCAAAGGCTGTTAATGTCAAGGCTAGTCAGGTGACAGTACTTATAACTGGATCTCAGCTGAGGAACAGGTGAGGAATTTGTTTCTGAAGAGGAAGGTCAGTGAGCGGTTCCCTATTACACCAAGTGCGGTAGGGAGACCGTACGCATCATTTACTTCCTATTTAGACTATGGGGAATGGCCACTGTGAGTTGTGGTTAACAGCACCCAACTCTATAGCACACAGATGGCAGGCTGTACTTTATGCGGTACTAGTAGGCAGTTTATCAGTGGTTAATTAAGCAGCAGGGTAAGCAGCAATCTGCAAGCAGTAACAAGCAATGTTGATGTAACCATGTACAGTCCTCTCAAGCGGGTATGATAATGAGAAAATACTATAACAATCCCCTCATGCAACTCTATGGTAGGAATAGACAGTACAACTTCAGTGGAACTTAGCAGGTGTAGGTAACACAGAATGAGGTATATCCTGAGCAGCAGATGCAGCACAATGCGTTAATTGCGGATGGAACAGCAGCACAGATAGCATCACGTTTGAGCAAGCACAAATGCATGTAGCAGTGTCAGGCACTTGGATCAAAGACCCAGGATACTTGCGGTTGTAGCCTTGGCAGCGCTTAGCTCACAGCGGGGATTCGTCTGCTACTGCTGGGACAGTACTGGGGAACAGGAAGGTCTCAGAGAGGGATGCCTGCAGGTTCTCTGTTCGTCACTCGACACTCCACAACGAGAGAACGCTGAGTGACGAACAAGCTGACCTTTTACCCGCGGTGCCGCGCCCCGTGGGCGGAGCCGGCGTGACGTCACCGACGAGACGGCACGTTGCTGGAGCGCAGGGACACGCCGGGTAAGTCTGTGACAGTTAAATCGCGTTGTTTACCCATATCTTCAGAAAAAAATCACTTCTACTGTCGTGGTAAACAACCTGCTTCCTTATTTATAATGATCTGGCCCTCTAGCAACTTCAGTGCAACATTATAGCTAATTTGCCTACAAACGTCAGGTGGTCATAATAATCTGGCCACTCAGTGTATATTGTGGCATTGTGTGGCAATATCACCGTGTTATGTTGCATCAAAGTGCCCAAGGATTCTCAGCCGGAGGGGCTGAGTGGCTTCAGGAAGCAATTGCTTGTAGCAGGAAAGAGCTGGCTTTTCAATCCTTTCCAGGTTTTCGGGATTATAGTTGGGATCCTGGATAGTGATGGGCCGAACACACCTAAATTCGATTCGAGTTCGAACTTTAGAACATGGAAAAATTTCGAACTTGACATTCAAACTCCATGAAAGTCTATGGGACCAGAAATCAAATGTCCCCCTTTTGAAGGCTTATATGCAAATTAATTGGCCATAAAAAGGGTATGGGGATTCGGGTACTCCCCTGGGGGACATGTATCAATGCAAAGGACAGTTTTTTAAGGAGCAGTGATTTTAACATTGCTTAAAGTGAAACAATAAAAATGAAAAATTCCTTTAAATATCGTGCCTGGGGGGTCCCCTTAAACTGCTTGTAAAGTGGTGCATCTGTGCAATGCAGCAGAACCTGCTGCAGCAAAACTGACATTTATAATGAAAAAACAGACATTTATAAAGAAAAAGAAAAAAGCGTGCAGTTCCCCCTTCCAAACAATACCAGACTCTGTGGTTTGGTAGGAATGTTAGGAGGGACCCCATTTAAATAAAAGGGAAAAAAACGTGGGGTTCCCCCCAAGAGTCATACCAGACCCTTAAGATCTGGTAGGAATTTTAAGAGGGACCCAATGCAAAAAAAAGTATGTGGGGTTCCCCCTCAAAGTCATACTAAGCCCTTATGGTCTGGTAGGAATTTTGAGGAGGAACCCCACCCCCAAAAATGGGGGAAAAACATGGGGTCCCCCCTAAAATTCCTAACCAGACTGAGCATAGGCCTGGCATGGCAGGAAAGGGGGTGGATGAGTGAGCGCCCCCCCTACCATACCAGGCCACATACCCTCAGCACTAGGAGGATGCTTTTCCAGGGTCGCCCCTGGAAAAGCACCTTGCCCCCATGCCGATGGGGACAAGGACAATTCCCCCACAGTGCCTTGGGCATTGGTTGTGGGGGTGCACATCAGGGTACCCCTTTAAAAAGGGTCATCCAGGTGCGCCCCCCCCTTGTGAATGAGGGTTCACAAGGGTTAAACCATTTAGTTAAATTTAATTTAACTAAAGGGTTAATTTAAATCAATTTTTTTAAATATACCAGACTTTTTCAAAATAATCCTTTAATTGAAAAATATAATAAAAGACATGATTTTGACAAGTCTTGTATTTCAAAAAAATAAATAGATGCACTGACGTAATCCTAGGGTAAATCATGATGTCTAGTGTTGTCCACTATGACGACAACTCAATGAAATTAAAAAAAGACACGCTGACCCATGACGAACTCCTGCTTAGGATGTCATTCTGACAGATGCCGGCAAAGTATAAACAATTGGGCGGAGCTAGCGGTGAGATCACCGCTAGCTCTGCGTAATTGTTTATGTTTTGCTGGCACCTGACAGGACTTAGCTGTGTGAGCCATGATTGGGCAAGTCATCATTACTTTGCTCAATCATGGCTCTCACAATGCACAGTGTGACGTGATTGGGTAAAGTCTCGCACCTGTGGTCAGGTGCATTGCTTTTCCCAATCATGGCTTCACAAGGCACTGTGCGGTGCACAGTGCCTTGTGGGGAGCTTGGCAGGCGAACAGCCCACGAACTCCCTGATAGTTTGTGTTTTCGCCGAACACACAAACTACCGATGTTCGAATCAAACTGTTGCTTGAATCAAACATTGAGCCCATCCCTAATCCTGGAGCTGGGAGATTTCTTAGAGCTCTGGGTGGGATGAAATTTCCATTCCTGGGTCCATGCTTTAGTAGCGACCAGCACTTAATTGTGCACCTGTGTACAGCCCTCATTAAGAGGGTGCTGGGATGGTTGAGGGCTCCACCTGGGAAACAGAAGAACTCCACCCAGGAGTCAGAGTGGAGGCCAGTGCAGCAGGGAGCTGCAGGTTGGTGAAATTGATTGTGCAGGTTAGCACATTATTGAGGTTGCGTGGAGGAAACAGACAGTGGCCTTGAGGCTTGAGGATGCAGCAGCAATGCTGCAAGAGAAAAACATTAAAGGACTGGGACACTGTGAATGCGTGGGACAACTCGAGAATTGGTGAGCCAATATATGTTGTTATGCAGAAGAAAAGCTATTTTATGTTGGATTTCCTTGGTTGTCTGCCTTTGAAAAATAAGGCTCCGATACCTTCCCCAATACCTGAACTTTCGGTCAGAGGGAGATTTCATCTGAGTGGCAAAGCCACGAGGGAACATGGAGCCGGCTTCCCCGGCCAATCAGGAAGCCGTGCGCCAGGTCCTCGAGTCATTACACGCTGCCCGGCTTCCTGATTGGTTCGAGTCATTTCTGATTTAAGTCATTCCTGATTGACTTGAGTCATTACACACTGCCCAGCTTCCTGATTGGAAGCCGGGCAGCATGGAGCCGGCTTCCCAGGCAATCAAAAAGCCAGAATACTGGTTTTTCGGTATCGAGTACAAGTAACGATATATTTTTTTACGGTAATTGCCAATACCGAATACCGATACCGGAAGTCCCATTAAGGAAGCCAGGCAGCATGTAATGACTCCCCACCTACCTTCCTGATATAAGCTTTATCTAAAATAATTTCCTTAACCCTTTCGCTTCCAAGGACGTACGGCATACAGAGCTTCAAAAGTGCTTCTGGCTGGCCAGCTCAGTATGCCGTACGGACCTGGCATTTACAGTTCTACTATAAGCTCATGGTTTGTCGGATTGTCCCCTTCAAATTAATAGCTGTCATCAGCGGCTCACAAGCCGCTGATGACTGCTGTCATCAAAAATACCGGGCGCCCCCGGTGATCGCCTGATCACTCCGGTGTTTGTAAATAACTGGGGGCACATAGTACTTTGTGTCCCCAGTTATGAATGAACAGGCTGCGATCTACATCACAGCCTGTTCATTCAAGAATTTATGAATGGGGACTAGCACTCACTACAGAGGCTCCTCCCCATTCATAAACTAATGATAGTAAGATATTTTTGCTATCACAAGTTTGTGAATGAATGAGAAGCTTCAATTTCTTTTTCTATTTCAAAAGCGAAATGTCAGGGGTCTATTTAGACCCCAGATATTTCACTGCAGCCCCCCCAACAGTAAAAAAAATAAAATAAAAAATTATTAAAAAATAAATAGAAAATGTAAAAAAAATAAGAAATTAAAATAAAAATGTGCTTCTTACTTGGATTCTACAGGAAATTGTGTGCTAACACAACTTCTTGGGGTCCGTGATGTCTGTAATGTTAAGAAACTAATTCATATGAACCAGTGTTTAACCTGGATCACATAAGTTTGCAAGATGAGTAGGGATGAGCTAGTGGTTTGGTTAAAATGTGCATTTGAGAAGAACTCAAGAAATCAGACTGATAGTATCAGAGTCCTAGTATACCAGTAGGTAAAGAGGTGCAAGGCAAGTGGGTGGCACCACCCCCCTATAACTGATAAAGACAAGCAAGGATTGGCTGCAATTGAGCCTGAGGTTTTTTCAAGGTGCCACAAAATACATACAGCTACAGGTGTGAAGTATAAATATAAAACCATCTTTATTCCTTATAACAAGCTAAAAACATATTAAGACACATATAAAAGCCATATCAAATAGTCAATAGACAGTAGATATGGGAGTATCAGAGTCCTCTTTACACAGCTAACAGAATACATTTGTAAAAATTGAAAAAACTGTGTAAATAAAAACTGGTCTAGATTTTTTGCCCCCTGTCCTGACCTCAGTGTCCCATAATGATATGTAAGCTTTACTCAGTCCAAGAGTACTATGAAATATATTAAATGATGCTGGCTGTCATATACTCAGAAGACTGATGACATCTAGTGGCGTAAAGGAATTACTGTGGAGAAAGCGCCACATTGAAGGTGAATATTGCCAAAAAAAGTGGAAGGTAACATAATTTTTTAAAAACCTAGAATTTATTTTTAAATGTGTTGTAGGGTTTAGATCATATTCATAATTTTTTGTTTTATGGAATTAGGCAGCCTCCATGTAACCTGGTTCTCCATGAGAAAATGTATTGCACCGTTTAAGTCGTAAATGTTTTGTTAAAATGTATAAATGCCTACTGGCCTACTGTCTTGAGTTTCTTAGCCTTTTCCTGGGTTGGAGAACAGGTTTTATAATTGCATGATTAAAAAACATTTGCTAAAATAACAAAACAAGATGTATTTCCAAAATGACTTTTCCATAAACTCAGTCCTGCAGCCAAAATAACAGTAGGATAATATTTTATACATTTTTAAAACAAAACCTGGTTGGACCTACATCAGTAGGGCCACATATGATATATTTCCACAGGTATGCTGCAAGGTGCACATGTATCTATCTCTTCTACTTCTAAGCTTTTTTCAGGTTTATGCACATTAATAAAAGTATTTTCTTTCACGGAAAACACACAAACTGTTTCTAGAACAGAACAATTTTTCAAAATAAAAAAAAAGGTTTTAAGCTATGTAGACTTTAAAAGTGTAAACTGTTTGCTAGTTTGTCAAGAAAAGTGACAGACATCCTTTGGGATTTAGCAGTGATTGACTTGACATGGATCTTGTATGACACACATTTTGCTCTGTATTGTTTACTGTTTTCACAGCTGGGTTTTTGAATTTTTTACATATTCTGTACACATTTACTTACTGGTGATCCATGAACCTAAAACATGCTGTGCAATTTACATATTGTCCAATTATTTAGTGATGTGTTTTTTCACTTATTCAATATTTAATTTTTGGCACCAGTAGTTTGAATAACTAGGCAAAGCAGCCATCAAAAGCAGTAACCAGAAAAGACACCAACTGTACTTCAAAATGGCAAACAAATTACTGCATTTAGGCACAATATATATAAAACCTGTAGGGGTCTTTTATGAAACATTTATATAAACTAGTAACTGATCTAAATAATGTTTACAATTTGTTGTTTGATATTGCAGTAGATATGTAAATTTTGTTTAATTCTAAATGGATATTCAAATGAATTTTGTATGCATCCGAATGTGCAAATTGGAATGTGTCCAAATGCGAATGAATCAAAATGCACATTTCATGAAATTTCAGATCGTCTGAATTTGATTCAAAACGAAACTAAATCGGTCATGTGACTGTTCTCTGCACAATCTGATTCCTTTTAGGTTGTTGGGGGGTGCATTACAGACACAGTCATGTGACTTTGTGTTGTGGAGTAAAGAGAGTCGATGAGAGCAGTAGGAGATCAAACAGTGTCAAAACTAAAATGACCCAAAAAACCCCCTAAATAATTAATTTATAATTGTAGAACTCCATGTGAATAGATATGAAATGAAAATTCAGATGGATCCGAAATGAAAATTCGGATGGATATAAAATCCGTATAATTAACTGAATAGAATTTCAGATCCGAAATCTAAAAAAACAAAGGAGATAAAAATCCGAATTAATCAGCAACTAAACACATTTTTTTGTGGGGTTACATGTCTGTATTCAAGCTATTTATGATCATCTTTAAAATCTCCAAAGGAAATTGGAATTAATTTTAAACTATTAAAGTGTCATTCATTACACAAATATTAGTGGCTACTATAATTTCTCCAATATTCTTAACAGCGTTTTGATAAATTAGTGTGCTTAACTGGTAAACCCAAAACACCGACATGGGTGTTTCAACACAACTGGGCACAGTACTGTAACTGAACAAGTCAAGGATGGGTGCACAGATTTCTATTTGCTACCTGCATATCACTTAATATCATCTTATCAATGAATAATAAGTCTATACAGCTACAGTACTGTTCTCAGATGTCTCCAAATATCCATTGTAAACTAAAATGGTGAAATATGAGTATTTCAACTGCCATAATTCAGTTTCTAACCGGGTATTTCCATTTGTGTTTGCAGTTGGGGGGATTTTTGTACAATTTGGATATTTCATGTCAGTGAATGCATTGTTTGTCTTTTTTTCAGGCTAAGTATATTTTATCAGCGCTGTATATATTTTATCAGCATTTCCTGTTTGTGGTTGTTATATGGTTTTATAGCTTTGATAGGTTTTGATAGCTTAAAAGGAGCACAGTGATTTTTGAATTTTACATACTGTGGCATTGTGAGGCAATACCACGGTGTTAGGTGGCCTCAAAGTTACCCAGGGTTCTCAGCCAGAGGGGCTGAGTGGCTCCAGGAAGACATTACTGGTACCAGGAGAGAACTGCCTTTTCAGTTCTTTCTGGGTTTTCTGGATCAAGGTTGGGATCCTGGAGCCAGGAGATTTCTTTGAGCTCTGGGTGGGAAGAAATCTCCATTCCTGGGTCCATGCTTTGGTGGTGACCAGCACCTGATTGTGCACCTGTTTACATCCCTCATGAAGTGTGTGCTGGGATGTGTTCAGGGCCCCACCTGTGAGTCAGGAGAGCTCCACCCTGGAGTCAGTGTGGAGGCCAGGGCAGCAGGGAGCTGCGGGTTTGTGAACCATATTGAGAGGATTGGCATGTTATTGCTGTTGTCTGGAGGAACCAGACAGTGGCCGCAAAGATTGAGGCCGGAGCAGCAGTGCTGCGAGAGAGACTTGTAGTATATACGGTAAGTTTATTTTATACAACAAAACTATGTGCTGATCTTAATAGATGTGCTGCCTCCACGTAACTTGTCGTGTACTGAACCAAGATCTCAAACAAACTTTAGTGAACTACACAACCCCTCAAGGGAGCAGTCTAGGGTGAATAGGCTGTTGTCACCCTAGAACAGTGTTACTAGGAGGAATGCCAGGTTAAAAAAAAATGGAAAATAAGCTTTCATAAAGCAAACTAATGTCGCCTGTATCTAAGGACTAAAAAGCTGCAATATTAAACTTTTTAGTTTTTTGGTTTAGATACACTTTATTTATTATGTGTAAAGTTATATTTTTTTTAATTTTAGCTTTGGATAATATGTGGCAGAGTTAGATGTCCTGCCAGGTTTTTATTGCTATGTCCTGCTAGTGGATTCAACCCTCCCTAATTCAAGTGGTGACCATTGTCTCCGGTACAGAAGATAATTGAAAATCTAAAATGTTTGAGTTGTCATGGGAACAGAAGGTGAGGAATCTTCAAATAGGTAAATTTGTTTTAGTGACAACTGTCTAAGAGGAAATATCCCCTTGCTTTGGAGAGATCTCCTCTTTCTTCCTGTTGTATCTCTGGAGCAGGAAGTGCAGGCAAATCTGCTTGATGGGGCACAGATAGCTAAAAAAAACCTGGCAAGGGTCTTAAACATTCACTACTCTATCTAAAACTGAAAAAATAAATGCTTGGGTTATACATACACTTTAAATACTGTATAGCAATAACATACTGTATATGTGCGTAGTATGCAAATGAAATGAAAAGATCTGAACATTTTGAAATTATATGGAATTATAGAGCCCAGATCAACTCTGGGACTTATTCCTTACACTGTATTGTAAAATATGCTGGCAAATTTAAACAGTCAAATGGTTCATAGCTAGGGAAAAAAATATTTTATTAAGTGCAAATAACAAATGGGGGCAATACGTTGTTTAAAAAGTTCAACTTGCATTTGTTTTAGTCCTGTGCTTTCATTCAACTACAGTTACAAATACTTATTTAAGCAGGCCTGAAGTATTTTTTGTTGATTGTTGAATAAATAAATAATGTCATACAATGTAAAACATAAAACATAATACAAAACATCATTATATTGGTTTTTTTAATGCAATCATTTTTGCACTTCCAGATTATTTCTAATTTCTTGTCATACGTATTTTTTCTGCTTCTCTCTTGAGGTCAATCTTATATATTGTGACAGGAGGATAGTCTGCCACTATGTGAAGAAGCAGATGGTGCCTGTTTCGATGGAGAAAGGGTCCCAAAACAGGTGTAAAGCTGATTGAAGTCAGATGGGTGTTGCCCACAAAAGGAGAGACATTTGTTAAAGTGACATTAAAGGATAGTTTTTCCCCTCCCACAATGTTAGTGTAGGGACTTACCTTAAATCATGCCTCTTAATCCGATCATCTTCTTCCTTACTGCAGTTTTCAGATGTCCCTCCAGCGCTGGTGCGGGTCTCTGATCCAGACTCCTCTGTCCTCCTCTTCTCTGATGTTCCACGGAGTCTGTGAGGGTGCACGCTGCTCCATAGACTTATCTTGTGTCTCTCCTCATCTCCCGGCCAAACATCTGAAGTGTGCATGCGCCCGCCCCAAGATCCTTTGCGGCTACCCGAGACTCTTCAGATGTGTGGACGGGAGCGTGCGGCGAAGACACAGGTAAGTTTAAACCTGTTTCAAAAGTTTCACAAAAAAAGTGAAGGTTTAATAACCCTTTAACTCCTTTGAAATCTATAGGAGCCAATACTTGCTATTTTTTCTGGCCTTTTTCAAGTCCAATTTGCAAGCTTTGTGGAAAGAAAAATGCACGGGTAGCTGGACACTACCATGGAAAACATGTACCGATGCAAAAACATTTTTTTTTTTTAATACCATTCAGCAAGGAGCTGTTTTTTTTATTCAAAAGCCTTAAAGGGCTGTATTTAAAAATACACAATGCCTTTAAATAACATACTTGGATACCTTAAACTTGCAGATGAAGTGGCGCACATGTACGATGTACTGCAACAAAAGTGACATTCAGAAAGAACAAAAACATTTGCTGCACAAGGGCCTCATAACCTCATCTGGTCTCCAAGAGGATGTAGGGGTCTAAAGGGGGACTTGTAATTTGGAAACATCTTTCCAGATATTCAGGCCCCTCCACATAAATAAGTAAGGGGTAGCCCTGGTTACTAATTCTCAAAAAAATAACAAATTAAATAAACACACCATTAAAAATCTTTTTTATTTGAAAAAAGTCCAGCAATGTAATTCCAAGGTCAATCACATCGTCCTGTGATGTCCAGATGAATGCCATATAGGATATGGGGCTCTGCATGGAGGGGCTTATCATAATCTGGAAGCCCCCACCAGATATCCGCTGCTCACCCCCAATTAGTTAACCATGATAAAATATGCCCGAATGACCCACTGTCAAAAACATGATGACTCACACATGACAATCCTGCTGCACCTGGACTTTTGTCACAACTAACAGTTCCCTGGAGCTATTGGAATGCAAACAGCAGTGACAGTGAACCTGTCTGGCATCACTGACCAAATATGGTTCAATATATGCAACAAGCCGGCAGGCGGGAGAAGTAATTCATTTAAAGGTGGTAGTAATACATACTATGGCAATATACTCTCCCATCTGGCAGCCTGTTTCTCTTACCTACTGTACCTTCTGCTTAAAGTGACATTAAACCCTCAGATTTTTTAACATAAAACAATACTGTAATGTGTGCCTTACTGTAATCCATGGTTGTTTCCCTTCTCTTTGCTGCTCTTCCTCTTAAATCCTCATGTCTTCTCATGCTTGGGGAGAACTTCCCTTTTCAGCTCAGGGCCTCTTCCTGCAGTGCTGGCTCAGGTTACAAGCCTATACAAACGTATACACAGACGCCGTGTATCCATTCCTTTGACAAGGCAGTCTGCTGCAAAACAGAAGTTCTGCCCAGCATGAGAACAGATACAAATTTTAAAGGAAGAGCAGCAAAGAGAAGGGAAACAACCATGGATTACAGTAAGGAACACATTACAGTATTGTTTTATGTTAAAAAATCTGAGGGTTTATTGTCACTTTAAGTACTGCAGCCTCCATCTAAATCTTAAGCATTCAAAACTTATGGGAGTGTATCCCCTGCTGCCGACTGTAGCTCATCCTCTGACCCCTACTTTACTGCTGAGTCCTATAGTAGTTTAGGGTCTGAGAAAGAAACCACAATGCTGAAGATGTAGCTACAGATGCTGAAGAATCTTGTGGAGGCTGCAGTGCTGTAGCAAAGATAGGGGACACAGGTCACCAGAGAGAGATGAATATAATACCCTTTCTCTTACTGGGAGCTTTCTGTTAGATTTTTTTGTGGCAACTGCCAGGGTCACTTCAAGTATTCTGTATTAGCATGTTAAATAAATACAATACAAATACACACCTATACTAAAACATAATGGTATTTTAAAAACCCTCTTAAACAGTCTGTGTAAAGCCTTTCTACTGTATGTCTCAGTTAATTCAAAATTTTTAATGCAAAATATCCAGTGCTAAATTGACTTTAGGTTATAATAATAGATCTAAATAGCTCTACCATTGAAAACTATAGCCAAGTTTTCCCATATTTTTTTTTAATTCATAGGTTGTGTTAATAGATGCATATAGCAAAATATACTTTCAAAAATGTTTAAGGCTAAATGTTAGTGGTTTATGTGGTTAGTTAAAATAAAAACATTTATTTAGCTTGGGGAGAACTTCCCTTTTCAGCTCAGGGCCTCTTCCTGCAGTGCTGGCTCAGGTTACAAGCCTATACAAACGTATACACAGACGCCGTGTATCCATTCCTTTGACAAGGCAGTCTGCTGCAAAACAGAAGTTCTGCCCAGCATGAGAACAGATACAAATTTTAAAGGAAGAGCAGCAAAGAGAAGGGAAACAACCATGGATTACAGTAAGGAACACATTACAGTATTGTTTTATGTTAAAAAATCTGAGGGTTTATTGTCACTTTAAGTACTGCAGCCTCCATCTAAATCTTAAGCATTCAAAACTTATGGGAGTGTATCCCCTGCTGCCGACTGTAGCTCATCCTCTGACCCCTACTTTACTGCTGAGTCCTATAGTAGTTTAGGGTCTGAGAAAGAAACCACAATGCTGAAGATGTAGCTACAGATGCTGAAGAATCTTGTGGAGGCTGCAGTGCTGTAGCAAAGATAGGGGACACAGGTCACCAGAGAGAGATGAATATAATACCCTTTCTCTTACTGGGAGCTTTCTGTTAGATTTTTTTGTGGCAACTGCCAGGGTCACTTCAAGTATTCTGTATTAGCATGTTAAATAAATACAATACAAATACACACCTATACTAAAACATAATGGTATTTTAAAAACCCTCTTAAACAGTCTGTGTAAAGCCTTTCTACTGTATGTCTCAGTTAATTCAAAATTTTTAATGCAAAATATCCAGTGCTAAATTGACTTTAGGTTATAATAATAGATCTAAATAGCTCTACCATTGAAAACTATAGCCAAGTTTTCCCATATTTTTTTTTAATTCATAGGTTGTGTTAATAGATGCATATAGCAAAATATACTTTCAAAAATGTTTAAGGCTAAATGTTAGTGGTTTATGTGGTTAGTTAAAATAAAAACATTTATTTTCTTAATGAACATGGAAAGTTGTACTCATTTTCTGTTTAGTGGCATGTTACATGCCTCTGTTGGTCTTTTGTACCTTTTAATCCAACAGGAACTGATCTGTTGCAATTTGAAATGGATTTACAAGGTGTTTCTCTAAAGCAGCTATTCATTTACACATGTTTGTCATTCTTTCCTAATACAAAACATCCAATTACGGACAATCTTACTAATGTGATTGGTAGACATAACACAGTAAAGTTACTGAGGCCAGAGAAAAAAATGCTGTGGTGTAACTCTTATGTTTATGCCTGTCAGACAATAACACTTTTGTAAAAACTTTACTGCCGCACTCCGTATTTGCTGAAATGCTCCCAAACAACAGAGAAAATCTAAAAGATTACATTGTTTTCAACACCTTTTCAGGCATTTTAACATGTGATTGCATTTGAAATATGTATTTACACTTTCAAGTTGCTATATTGTAAAGAAGCAACATTTGAGTTTGTTGACCTTTTTAGGAAATTACTGCTTTTTATAGTAAATAGATTTACTTTCTTGAAATAATCCTCTCCTATTGCTATTTTTAGAGCAATTACTAATTTCCTCATCATGCTGTCCAGCTACCTCCCCAGCACCATCTTTACTATAAGTCCTTCATGCATGAGGTAAACACTGAACATTTCATTTGCTGAGCCAGCCAGGTTTCTGTGTGGGGTGTGGGCACACCATGCTGTTTCTTGTGCATATACACTGCACGCAGCTTTTGTCCTGATACTACATTAACATGTCCAGGCAGGCTTAAGATTACCAATTTACTCCCTGCAATTTCTTGCTTATTCCATAGGCTTTTGTTTAAATTTTAATATAAGGATTTATTTTTTGAATACTAGGGATCCATTTGTCATTGCTGAAATGAACTAAAAAGAACTTAAAAGTCTGGATGTTCAGATACCAAGTATCGTAATCGGCACAATTACAAGTACATGTACAGATACTTTTCCAGCTCCAAGACAAGACTAGTGAAAAATTCAACAGTTAGGAGGCAGCTGTCATTTGTAAGGAGTATACGGGGCTCCTGGGATTTGTGCATCCCTGTTTAAATGTATGATTTTTTTTCTATAAATATATATTAGGGATGCACTGATACAATTTTTTCAAGTACAAGTACTGATACTTGTCCAAGTACTCACAGATACAAGTACTGATACCTTTTTGTTTATTGTCATGTGGTAGTTTTCTAAAACAATACAGACTCATGGTTTCAGGACAGTGGTGGAGCACCAGAGCTGCAACCCTGGTAGTTCTCGTGAAAATGCCACGTATCGGCACTGGTATCTAAACTGGTATTTGAAAATCCCTGCTTAAAAGAGTATGTGCCAGGAAAGTTGTTCAAAAAATAGATTAGCTAAACTAAACTTCCTCAAACGATCCTTACATTTTCTGTGCTGTAAGTGCAGATACAAACTTAATTATGCATGCACATTTCTAGCTAAGGATCTAGTCTAGTCTGCTCCATAAATCAGTGACCTTTACTAATTTCTTGTTTTGTCTTATTTCATTAAAGTCAGAGACTGATAGAATGTTGACTCCTTTTTCCTGCTGTTCCTGTTTTACAACTGTCTTAATGGGGTTAATGACTTAAGCCCTCTGGTCTCATTAATTGACACTGCAGTCACTAGAAAAAACTATTATTCAAACTACTCACAGAAAAAATAGGCCTCCAGAAAGAAGAAACATATTTTTTTTTTTTTTACTATGGCACATTTTCCTTCAAGGCAGCCTTGTGACTTATCAAAGTAAATCAACCTGCCACGGTTTGGCTGCTACCACACTTCCACAGCATATAATAAGTAGTGATAAGCGACTATGCCTGGGTTTGATTTGCGGACCATTCGTCAAACTGATTGTATATTCTGGAAATGGCAAACTTTAATCTGAACCCCATTAAAGCCTATAGGGAGAGCGCCTTGAAAATCAATTCTGCCCATTTTCAAGGCTAATAGGCAAGGTATTGTCAAACAAATAGCAGGGGGAGCTAGGCACTGCCATTAAGGACATGTTCCAATGCACAAAAAACAAGTTTGGCATTACTGTTCAGCAGGGAGAGGATCCTCCTTTTTATGCGACTTTAAGAGCAACATGGAAAATACACCATTCCTTTCTAATGCTTGAGATTTGCTTTTTAAGCTATATGCAGAACAGTACAATTCTCATGGACAGCATCAGTGACACCATATTCTGGCATCACATAGTTTGCATGTTTAATTGATTATTTAAATGTTATATTTAGCTTGACTTAAATACAATAGCAGCACCCCAATCTGATTCATTAAATCTTGAAAAAAAAATGCTTTTGGGTAGTTTTGGCTGCAACACCTGATTTTTTTTATCTAGCAGTAAAAAGCCAGAGTTAAGTGGTGGAATTAGCAGCAACAACAGATCTACAAGCATTAAGAAAGTTTATTTGTTCAAAGAAAATGCTAAAGCCCTCAACTTCATACCAATTGCGAAAACAGTGGCAAAGCAAGTTTTATAGTATAGCTTGTGATCTTTTTTTTCACAGTACCACACCGTAGTATCTTAAAATTAGTAAGAAAGGTCAAAACAGAGTGCACAAAAACACTTAAAAACCCCAACCCCACATTACAGAGATGAGGCAGTTTTTATACTAAATAAAATTAGAGTGCCAAACTTCAGAGACAATAGCCACACATTCAGTGTAGTACAGTGACTGGAGAGTATGTAAGCAGCTTGACTAGGCTGCAATGTTAAGAGGGAGAGATGAGGCAGTTTGTATCATTAAAAATAATTAGAGTGTATTATTTCAGAGACAGCAGCCAGAAATATTGTGCAGACTCCATGCACACTATTTCAGCCTTTTTGCTAGACCCCAAATTCAGTGGGAAAAATACATACACAGTCCATTCAGAAAGTATTCAGACCCCCTTCACTTTTATGAATTTTGATATGTTGCAGCCTGATACTACAGTTGTTTAAATTATTTCTTCTCTCATTAATCTATGCTTAGTACCCCATAATGACAAATTGAAAACAGAATCTTAAGTGTTCAGACCCTTTACTCAGAACTTTGTTGAAGCACCTTTGCAGCAATCAAAGCCTCAAGTCTTTTTGGGTATGACGCAACAAGCTTTGTACACCTGGATTGGTGGATTTTTTGCCATTCTTCTTTGCACATCCTCTCAAGCTCAGTCAGGTTGGATGGGGACCGTCAGTGGGCAGGTCTTGCTAGAGATTTTAAATAGGGTTCCAGTCAGGTTTCTGGCTGGGCCACTCTAGGACTTTCACAAAGTTGTCCCTAAGCCACTCCTGTGTGGTCTTGGCTGTGTGCTTAGGATCGCTGTCATGTTGGAAGATGAACTTTCGGCCCAGTCTGAGGTAATAAGTGCTGTGGAACAGGTTTTCATTGAGGATATTTCTGCACTTTGCTTCATTCAGCTTTCCCTCAACCCTGGCCAGTTTCCCAGTCCCTGCTGCTGAAAAACACCCCCACAGCATGATGCTGCCACCACCATGCTTTACTGTTGGGATGGTATTGGCAGGTGATAGGCACTGCCTGGTTTCCACCAAACATATCATTCAGAATTGAGGCCAAACTGTTTAATCTTGGTTTCATAAGATTGGAGAATCTTGTTCCTCACAGTCTGACAGAGTCCTTCAGGTGCTTTAATGCAAACTCCAAGTGGGCTTTCCTGTGTTTTGCACTGAGGAGCGCCTTACATCTGGCCACTCTGCCATAAAAGCCAGATTAGTGGAGGGCTGCAGTGATAATTGCCCTTCTGGAACTTTGTCCCATCTCCACACAGGATCTCTGGAGCTCAGTCAGAGTGACCATTGGGTTCTTGGTCACCTCTCTTACTAAGGCTCTTCTCCCCTGATTGCTCAGTTTGGCCAGGTACCCAGCTCTTGGAAGAGTCCTAGTTGTGGCTGTTGTCTTCCATTTTAGAATAATGGAGGCCACTGTGGGAACCTTCACTGCAGCAGAAATGTTTTTGTAGCCTTCCCTAGATCTGTGCCTTGCAATAATTCTGTCTCTGAGCTCTGCAGGCAGTTCTTTCGGCCTCATGGCTTTTGCTCTGATACAGTATGCATTGTCTGCTGTGAGGCCTTCTATAGAGAGGTGTGTGCCTTTCCAAATCATGTCCAATCAATTTAATTTACCACAGGTGGATTCCAATCAAGGTGTAAAAACATCTCAGCAACAATCAAGAGAAATTGTAGGCACCTGAGCTAATTTTCAAGTGTTGTTGAAAAGGGTCTTATGTTATGCCAATGTGATATTTCAGGTTTTCCTTTTTCATACATTTGCAAACATTTCTAAAATTCTGTTTTCACTTTGTCATTATGTGGTACGGAGTGTAGATTAATGAGAAAAAAAAGAATTGAAACAACTGTAGTATTAGGCTGATTCTCCTTCTTCGGTGGCTGTAGAATGTCCTTACCCCTCCACCCCTTATGCAGTGATGTATGAATGCCATTCATTGAGTAATACTCTGACCTCAAGCAAGCAATCAACAAGTGAAACCCATAAGTTACCTATCAATATAGTATAGGTAGGTTCAATCAATTGAATTTTAATTGAAGATTTCAATTTCTTCTTTGTTATCAATGGGATTTAGATTCTTACCCTATATCCCGTTTTAGCATTAAAAGCAGGACACCAGTGGATCCAAAGTGGCATGAGCTTACTGCCTGGTGCACTGTACACTCTGGTTCACTGAATAGTGAAGTGCCAGGTGGAAGTTTGAAACAGTTAACTAAATGAATCTTGCATTATTGGCAGACCACAGCTCTGAGTAAACTGGTTGGATTTGCTACAGGTGCTGCGTCAATTGATTATTTCATCCTTTAATTGTTTAAAAAAAAACCAGAGGTGAACAACCTTCTGAAATGTTTGATCAGTTGTAGTTCGGCTAAAATGTTTTAAATAATTTTTTGGAGAATTTTTGAAAACCTCAAAATTCAGAATTTTTTAACTGAAAGTCCCATTAAAGTTAAATGTAAATTCTACTAGCAGTCAAGCTGTTAAGCAACAGCCAACGCAGATCTAAGGCAGAACCAGCCTTTGGTCCCTTTTTTGCAGATGCCTTTTGGGAAACTGAACTACCAAAATAGCACTAATATTTGTATCTTACTAGGGACATTAATTAGAGTTGGTCTAATTCTTATGTCAACTAAATTTCAGGATCCACTTTGTTAATAAACACTTAACACTTATGAAGTCATAGAAACACAAATATATTATAACTATATTTTCATTTTGTTTACAATACTACAACAAATTTTCTGTTGGAATTCAGCAAAGCAAAAAAATTTCTTCTTGTGTGTCAGTAGCATAAATAAAATCATAAAAAGCTAAAAAGTACAAATGTTGTGTTTTTTACAAACTATCCTTAGGGATCACTGACCACCCATGTTTAAAATGGAAATGAAAAACTGTATTATGTTTTGCCAGGGCTGTAATACAGTATTGCTACAGCTGCTCACCTAAAAACTGTGTGGTCCAGCATTTTACAGATTTTGCGAGATTCCTTTCAACTTCTGTTTTAGTAAATTTTCATTGATATAATGCTTATTCTTATTCCCTGCTAAATATTGAAATATATTTTTGAAACATAGGTTTGAAAAAAAAAAGTTAAAAACAGCATTGATAAAACCACACTTGGTTAAGTCAGTAAGTGATGATGTGTACGCTGCATTATTATTAAGGTAACCAATTAGGTTTCATCTTGTATCAGTTTTGTGACTCAGGACAACATTTTGCCTTATTCAACCCCTTCCCACCTGAAATATGTATACTAAAGGTGCCCATACACTGTGCGATTATCGCACGATAATCGTGGGAAATCCTGTGATCGTACGATAATCGCAAAGTGTATGGAAGACGTGCAACCGTTTTTACTGTACGGTCGCACGTCTTTTGTCTAGGGAGCACGCTAGAAAACCAGCCAAAAATCGTACGATTTTCGGCTGGTTTGAACGGTGCTCGGGAGACAAATGCCGAACGTGCCGGTGTGCCCACGCGCATACTGCCCGTTCAGCATTGCGGTCATCGGAAGCCCGCCCCTCAGGGGGGCGGGCTTGCGATGATCGAGAGTACGATCTGCCTCTCCAAGATGGGCAGATCGTACGTTTTTTACATTACTTTACAACCATCGCAAGACTAAGGTCTTGCGATGGTTGTAAAGTGTATGGCCACCTTTACCCTGGTGCTGAGGAAATTCTAATATATGCTATTACCTTTGAGAACCAGCAGCTGACACTTTGCGGCTGCTGACTCCCAATCAGTGACCGACTTGGTCCCCTTTGGTAATCAGAAACACATGCAGTCTGAAAGCCCCACTGATAAAAATTTAAGGGGTCTATTCACTAAGCATGCTGTTGGCAGCCGAGTGAATGACCGACCTGAAGTGAAGTGAGCCGAACACTGTTTGGCTATTCACTTCAGGCTGGTACGGCTGATTTCAGCCGTACATCGGCTGAAATCAGCCGTACATCGGCT
>NW_017306964.1:829759-840562 GCF_000935625.1 Nanorana parkeri
CCAGGGGAGAAGCACTGCTCGGCCAGCTTCGGCTTTCACCACGGCTCAGCCGAGCCGATGCGCTCGGCCGTGTTCGGGAGCTGTACGGGCTATTATGAATAGCCCTACAGCACCCCTTCGGTTCTACTGAACCGAAGGGGTCCTGGGGCTGAAGCTAGCCGAAGGATCAGCCGAAGCTACGGCCAGATTCTTCGGCAGCTTCGTGAATAGACCCCAAAGTCTTTAGGCCGCAGAAGAAAACAGCCATCTACTGGCTGCAGTGTTCATACTAATGTATAAGTGTTGCCACCAATAAAAAAAGTTTCTCAAAAGTTCCAACATACAACGATGTTAGCAAACATGTTTGAGACAGACTCCCTGGCAGCCTGATACAGACATGTTGATGGAGACAAGGGCCTCATCCCTACAGCCTGGCCCCCAAAAGGGATATAGGGGTCTGTGGAGGGGGACTTATTGGAAACTTGATGCCCACTTTAAAATAAGGTTGCCCCAGACATTTGCCCGCTACTTGAGTACAAGCTAAATAGTACTTCTTGTTACTCACTCAATGGCCACAATATAAATCCAATGGGGATCACATTGTCCAATGATTCACCTCAATCACTATGAACGACGTCCAACGATGTTGACCTTTTGTATTGATTGTAGATAGCTCCCCCTATAGACCCCATACTATAATCTACATCCCCATGTCTAGGATAAGATGTGTAGTAAGAAACATAATTACGTTTATTCTAGTGCAGTGTCCATAGAACATCCTAATCATAATTGTGATATTATCCATTAAATGGATGATCAATAAATAAATATCATATAATCATATAATATGAAAATCCTGGTGCCATGGAATTAATCCACAACCCCCCCCTCCCCATACCCCTCCTGTGCGCACTTAAATGAAAATATAAGATAGCCTTAAATTACGTTCAATTATATATCATACCCATCAACCCTTTCCACACATTAACCAGCACTCTAATAAGTATCTCCTCCTGTTTCAATAGCCTGATAAATAAATTTTCGTATACAAGTGCTGTCCTGTCCTGCTCGCGCCATCGCTGTTATTTGGCGTCTGTCCTCCCTTTTTCAATCCCTACTGCCAGAAGAAATCTCAACACGCACTCAGCGTGTGACATCACCTTTGTTGTGGACACTCATGCACATGCACCCGTTCCTCAGTCTCACACCCCAGATGCCTAAGCAACTAAGGATGCCACCAAGGCAGCTCCACCTCCTTTCCACATCATCATTACAGACCGTATTCATGCCCCACAACCAACCACAGCTCAGGGAGAATGTAGCAGCATCAATGCCTTCCCTCTCCTCTTAGCCTGCCATCAAGGTGAGGAGGTGGTATTTAAGAGTGCCAAGATGTCTACACTGCAAACGGACCCACTTTCAGCCAGAGGGAGGGCATACAACATTATGCTTTTCCTTTGCAACTAGAATCCCTGTTCACCCCTGACATAAGGTGCTGGGTGAGTAGCGGTGCCTGACTGTCGGTATCATGTGCTCAAATAAGTAATTGTTAAATATGTAAAAATATTAAGAACAATTCATGTATGGATAATTAAGTAATTGTGTATTTATGTCAGACTAGTCACCCACGGTCCCCAGAGGAAGCGCATTAGCGAAACGCATCAAGACAAACTCCTTGAAACGCAAGCCATTGAGAAAGACCACATTGATGGATCACAAAGAGAAACAAAGATGAAATATGGATATATACAAGGTTTCTAAATTGGTATATGTATCTACTATGGCTGCAAGGACAGTTGGGGGAGACTTTAATATGGTTCTAATTTTGTATGTTAACAAGGTTATCTAATCCTTGTATGCTTAACTTCAAACAAAGTTGTTTTTTTAATATACTATCAACTTGTGCAATGGTTATGACACCTCTCTAAACACCATATTCTATTTGGTGTGGTGATGATCCTGTATTGGTTGATATTGTACAATATCATATATCTTATTCTGTATGATGGTTTGATTTGTAATATCTGTTCTTATTCTGTTTGTTGAAATAGTGCACAATAATTTATTTTGTACTGGATCTGTATATACATGCTACCAGAGTGTGCCACATACCATCACTGAAGGAGTTTAAAATGTTTCCAATATTAGTTTTGATGCTTGGTATATTCTCTACCTCAAGTGTGACAGTACAGCAACACAACATTTTTACAAAATAAAAAGTGAATCTAAGTAAGGTCTATTACACCACAACGAGGTGCACAGCCATATCCAAATTTAAATGCGTTAAGACGCATTGTGGTAGGCAGCTTATTAAGTTTAAATGGGCTGTCAACAAGTCTCAAAACATAGGTCTGGCACAGAGAAATAGCATCTGTGCATTGTGACACTGCATACAGTGCAGGTGGGTTTCTTGGGGTCCCCCCTGGCAAAGCACCCTCCCCATGTGACCTGGTATGGTGCAGGAGGGGGGGGACACATGCTTGTCCCGCTCCCTTTTCTTTCTGCTGCTCAGATCAAGGGTCCAATCCGGGGTTTTAGGGGGGACCCCACGCTTTTTTTTATAATGTTTCTGTGGACTGTCAAAAGTTCTACTTCTATCTCTAACGCATCCGAAATGAATGAAAATTTCAGATTTGTCTGAATCCCGAACTAAAATGACTTTCGGACCCGAATCCCAAAAACTAAATAACGAAAAATCAAAAACGAACCCATTTTTTTGCTGGCGCACGTGTCTAACTGTAACTCAACTTATGTGGTGTAAACAAGCCCTTAGTGTTATCCCAAAACAATGTCTAGCTCTTCCTGTCATTTGTGTCTTTTGTATCACTTCTGTTGTGATTGTTGCTATCATTTTTTTCCACATTATTTCCTAGCCCTAAAGGAGCTATGTCCCTACCACAGCTATAAAGAAACACACTCATATACAATGAAAAAAGAACTATTATGTTCCTATCACAGCTTTAGAGGACTACTCTCATATACACTCAGCAAAGACAACCCAATTAGCCTACCACAGTCACAGCAAAGCGCATCACATAAACTCTGCAGTCAGTTTGAATGAAAGTCAGTTAAATTACTGGTATGGCTATGGGCTTAGTGCCTTGTTGTAACTCTCAAGATGAATTACAGAGTGAGTCTGCTATGTTGAGTTATATTAGCTTTTTTGCTTCACACAATGCACACTGATAGAATAACAGGAGTTGCTGAAAAACCTCTATCCTGCAACAATTCAATGTACTAGCCACTGCGTGACCATAAAGACTTACTGTAGCAAACACAAAGGAAATGCTTTTAACCATATAAGCAAAAGTGTTTTACTCTTTTTCTAATGTAGCACTGTGCAGCTGCAATGATTATAGAAATATATTGCATTATTTTGTTAGGTAGCTTTCATTACTATCCTCCTTTAAATTATGTATAGACCTGTGATGCTTTCATGTTATTGCATCAACTTAGAAAGGAAAAGTAATACACATTAGTGTTTAAATAATAGTATAATAGTTTTACCAAATATTTAACTTTTTCATTTTTGGAGCTTGTAAATTACCTGTGAATAAAATGCATGTTAGTACAATATAATATATCAGATAAGTGAACACTGCTTATGATTACCTAACCTAAGATGTCGACATTCACAGTACATGAACAAATAAAATAATGAAGGGGGTCAGTGGCTTATATGAAAAGCAGATACAGTATCTAAAATGTTTTTCTGTGTCAAAATGTTTAGCATCTAAATCGATCTCATTGTTATTCTGAATGTCACCTCAATGTATAGAAAAAAGCTCTATGTGCTGATGTATTGTCACATTACTATATTGCAAGGACTGTCGGTATTGTAAATGACACCTGCAGGTCATATACATCCTCATCTTAAATTCTTTACTGTGACACGCATCCTTAACTGTATCTGTGACCTTTGAAAAACCACAGCCTGTACACCAAACCTATTTATTAAAGCACTTGATTGTAGCTCCCATCAACCTTGAACTTTCCATGCTTCCAAAGAGTTGCCTTTACATCTAGTCATTCACCTTTTTCTCAAAGTGTTTCTTTTATAATAGCACATATTTTTTTATTTTAGTGTCCCTGTATTTGGAATACTCTTTCAGAACATAATTCAATATAAAAAATTAAGAGCAAACATGTATTTAACACTGTTCTCAATATGGAAAATCCAAGTGGTGTCAGATTTTATTAGTAAATGTAATATATGGTTGCCTCAGCATTTCATTACAATTTGCAAGCCTGGGATTTGCTGCTGGGCTTAGATGTACAGAGTTCACTATTTAGGAATAACTCTTTGAGTTTCCTGAAGGTGCAGAGAATGTTCATTTAGTGAATAATTTAATAAAGTGCATTTTCACTGAGTTTAGTAAATAAGAGAAATGTGTTCGCTTCAATCAATATTTACCAAGTTCAGTGCACATTCATAGAGAATGTGATAATTCTCTATGTCTTTTTAAATTAACCCATTTGAATTATAAAGTTACTTGTGAATATGCCAAACTTTTAAGGAGTCGTATTCCCTAAGGACTAACAGACAACTCTATTGTTAATTAATTGTTAAGCTTATGGTATTTCCCTTAATAAAATATGCTAAACACAAGAGCAGTGCAAACAACCTGTTTTGCTCCAGGCTGTCATTACTTATAAGTGTTTGTTAAAACCAGTGTAATACTTTTGTTTTCTGAAATAAGGAATTAGTGGCATCCCTATTTTCTCAAGTGGGCTCAACTGCTGAGTCAGATACAGTGTTGTGTCTTCAGAAGGACTGGAATTCAGACAGGGTATTCATAGGCCACATTTGAGGGGACTTCTCTATGACCACATAGTTTGTGACAATCTTGTATAAAAAAACTGGATGCATTTACAACTGAATACAAAATAAAAATAAATAAAGCAAACAGGCAGTTCGCTTTGCAAGGACATTTTCCAAAAAGATTACTGAATGAGATGACTTCCATTATCCAATCATATGCAATCAAATATTCAGTTTTTTATTTTCCTTCCCCCAAGTAAAGTAAATTTTAACCACATTCACTAATGTAAGTGAAAAATCCCTGCCAAAGTGAAAATTCCCTTGCAACGTGAACAGTCGATTTGCATTTCGTAAATCAACCCGATGCCCTCATACATTAGGGCTGTTGCAGTCCCTTTTATTATATACATTAATCTAAATAAGCATAATTTAGAGATTGCAGACAGGAAACTAAACTGGAAATAAAGCTTTTCAGCAGCAGGCAAAGTAAAAATACATTGTTTGCTTTTACATACTCCCACATTCCAATGCAGAGTTTCATGAAAAGGAACTCCATGTCAACAAAGATGATGTTTGAACCAGGAGAATTTTTAATTAATAATTTTTTAATTTTCTTGAATAATTGTGTGGGGAAACTCTCTGTTTAGCAGAGAATCCATGCAAGTATGATTCATGAATTGTATTATTTTCTCTGCGTGCTTACATTCCAACCTTTAAGTATATGATTGGGAGAAGCACAAGCAGCCTTAAAGCCTGCCACTTGAGTGGATGAAGAGTATTGTTCAGTTCTGTATTGAGGAGAAAGATAAAGACAATTTTAAAACAAAAATATTTCTTGTCATCACATGGTTGTTCAGTTAAATTTTGACGGTCTGCTACATATTATTCTAGACATGAGAAACCCTTCATAATGTGTTATTTTAGAAAAGCATTCAACCTATTGTTTATACTGTAAACCTATTCCAAATTTAACAGCTGTTACAGCCCTCTTGTCTTTAGTGACAAGGTCATGATCTTAAAGGAAACAGCTTTGTTCTGAATTTTCTGTGTAAGTCTATTTTATTTTTGTATAAGGTGAACCCCCCTCCAATCATCATTTTTCAAGAATGAATTCATTTCATCTTATCAAGTTAAGATCCTCCATGCATTTATTTTTTTAATTCTAGCTTTATCGTCACTCTTTCCAGATTCACAATATTCTTGCTGTTAACTGATGCCCAAAACTTAACTGCAAATTCAAGATGAGGCTGAATTAGTGCTTTATTTAGGAGCAAAGTTTTGACAGAAACTACGAAATGTGCTGAATGACTAAGACTTCTTCATAAAGGTGCTTTGCTATTGCGTTGGTTTGTAATTTTCCAAGAAAAAACCCCCAAAAAACCCAGAAACATAGCATTCATTTATTTTTCCAACAACAGCAAATAAAAAAGTACATTGATGATCAGGGTTGTTGATAGGGGAGTAAAGGCAGTCCTCCTTTATCAGGCCCAGGCCCCTCTGGGTCTGCAGGGGGTCCCAGACCAACCTCCCGCCTCCAAGTCCAGTGACATCCTAGTGGCACTGCAGTGTTCCAAGCTTGCCAATATGGAGCCACCAGTGACACAGTGACATCCCCACCCCTTGCCTTTCCTTTTTTACTCAAGCCATTACCCCAGACAGGCTGGGAACATGGCACAATTACCTAAATAGGTAACAGTGAAATGTGTGCCAGAGGATGCGTAGGAAGATGGCCATCCAGCCATTCAGGGAGTCATGTAGTGTGCATGTGATTAGTGGGATTTACTTTGTAGCTCTGCCGCTCACTGCGCACCTTGCAGCACACACATCTCTGGGATAGTCAGGGAAGGGTTTATGGCACAGGTACTTGCCTACCTTCTGCTGTCATTTGTGCTACAACAGTTCTAGAGGTAAAATAGAGCTGTTGTACTCAGGCTGCTGTGAGGGACTTGTGCCAGGGCTTACAGGAAGACATGTTCTGGAGGACAGAAAATGCATCACATGTGTGGGGTTACACTGGACAGTAGTTTTTCTATTCAGTACTTACTTTACTGACCCCTGCACTGTGTGTGTTACATATACCTGACCCTTACACTCTATACATTACATACATCTTACCCCCGCACTCTGTACATCACATACACTTGATACCTGCATATTACTCATTACATACATCTGACCCCTTTACTATTTACATTACACACATATGACCCCTGCACAGTGTGTGGTACCCATTCCTAACCCCTACACCCTGTCAATTACATGCACCTGACCTCTGCATATTTACAATACACACTAGACCTCATGTACTAGGTACATTACACACTCCTAGCCCCTGTGCTATATATATATTCATAGTTACACAGTATTTGAGGTTGAATAAAGACATTAGTCCATCCTATAGGATCTCATTCTTAGGAGTACTTGTACCCCTGTATATTACGGTCCCTTAGGAAATCGTCCACAAGTTTCTTGAACAATTCCACACTCCTAGCTTAAATCACTGCCTGTGGCAGTGAGTTCCAGACCCTAACCGCTCTAACTGTGAAGAACCCCCTTCGCCACACACCTGGCCCCTACACTTGGTGCATTACCCACTTCTGACCCCTACATTACATAAAGCTTACCCCTGTGTTCTGTACATTACATACACCTGGCCCCTGTACTGTATACAGTATACACTATTGACCCCTGCACTCAGTGCCTTAGCCACTCCCTTAACTTTGTACATTACTTATATCTTGTCTCTGTACTCTGTATATTGCACACACCTGACCTCTGTACTATGTACATTATATACACCTGATCCCTGCACTCTGTACATTACTTTCGCCTGACCTTAGCAAGATGTACATTACATACCCCTGACCCCTGCACTCTGTACATTACATACTTCTGACCTCTGCACTCTGTGCACAGACTCAAGTTCTAAGCTGCTAGTGCATTTTTGCCACACCCACAATCTGCCATGTACACTGCACATACCACCTCATTCTCCTCCTCTACATGCCTGAAAATGGATGGGGCTTTCAGCTAAGCTATACAGGGTGCCAACATTTCTAATGGCAGTTCTGCTGACAATGGTCAGGTTTAAACAAAAATCTGGATACATTCCTCAGTGTATTGTGCTCACATACTACTGACCTCTATTCACTAACAGAACCTAAAACTGACACTGACTAACACCGGATGCACTGCATATGTTACAGCTGCAATGTCAACCACCCTGAGCAAGAGTGAATGTAGCAACACTTTATAATGAATACTGCAATTACCAAATGCATAGACATCCATTTACAATTTTAGTCGAAAGATCAGTTTAGTTTACTGTTTAATTACAAAACAAAATAACAAAAATACAAAACAAAATACAAAACTTGCTACATTTTACTTGCTTAATGTAAACAAAAAGACACAATGGGCATTGCCATTATTATCATTATCAACAACTTGATCATTTAATTCTTCTTTTAATACGTTATTATTTTTTTAATTACGAAAAATTCCATATATTTTAACAAGTGGTTCTAATAAAGTCAAGAAATTTCAGACCACAAGTTTACCACAAGTTACTTTCTTGGGCAAAAATGATTTCTTGGGCGATGTAGCAAATCCAGCCCAGCACATATACCCAAATTAACAATCCAAATCTTCACAAAAATAAAGTTTTAACTTTTTCCAAAGGACAAAAAGGTTAGCCAAAGTTTTTTTTTCACTTTGAAGTTTGGGTTAGAACTCTTTGACATTCACAAATCACAAGCTTACATGGCACATCGACGTGCCACTGTTCTTTAAAATGCCTCAACAGTAAGTAAATGTAAAAGAAAATTAATCTCTAGTTTAACACAGAACATTTTCTTGTCAGTAAAATCGATCCATCGATCCTTTTGTTTGTCACTGCAACCCATTAAATAATTTTATGTTTCTTTTCCAGATAAAATAACAGTGTTTATATTGACTGTTGAAAATTGCTACACAAATGTTCAGATATCAGCGTCAGCATTTATTATTATATGAGCTGTCATACATTTAGGAGAATAGGTCATACTAAGAAAAATATCATATTGCACGTAAACTTCACAAACCTTCTAATAGTATTTGTTTTCCTTTTTACCTTTGTTTTCTTTTTTACCTTTTTAATTTTAATGGGAAGTTTATTTGTGTTTTCATACCTAAACACCTCCCTTAGAAGTCTCCAATGTAAAACATGAATACTAGTGTTTGGGTACAGCAGTTGAATGTATTTAGCTAATTGTAAGTGACATTACAATCCTATGGGCCCCTTCACATCATTGTTTAATCATGCACATTTTAAAATGTTGCATTAAGCAGCCCATTCATTTTTAATGGGCTGCCAAAGAATAAAATGCAACTGAAACCAGACAAGACCCCTTTTTTATTCACACCATACTGCAGGGCACGGTTAGTTCCCGTATGTGCATTGTGGTGTACTGCAACCCACATGTGTTGGAGAGAGTTGGGCATGGTGCTTTTGGGTGCTACTCAAAATTAATGGCACTACAACACAACACACTTCTGACTGTGTGTTACCGCATATTGCATGAGAATGCATATGTGAGAGCTGGGGAATAGCATCAATCATTTTTAAGAAAAGCAATTAGCATTGTGATAGGTTCCATTAATGCTTTCAATTACAGTAAGTTTTCAAAAAGTTACTGAAATTAAATTTTTCTTCTGGATATAACTTTTTTAGCTTACTGCGGAACTGAACTCACCTCTCCTCACTCCCTCGCTGGCACATCTTTAACAGTCTTTGCTAGGTACAGGATTTTTGCCTATCTTAATTGGCTGGGCAGAGATGACGTAACTCCCATGCATGCACATGGGATTCTATCCATTTTGGCACTGAAGTGTGGCAAGAATGTACCCTAAGCTGCGCATGAGCAGCTCAGGATACATTCTGAAGAACATTATGAATATTAATGCAGAAGAGACATAGCATGTCTCTTTTACAAAAGCGGCCGGCCTTCTCAGTTTAGTTCAACTTCAAATGTTTACTTATGTTTTGTTTTAAGTTACAGAGAGAATATTTGAGAACAGCAGACATTTTTAATAATACATATAACCTTATAGAGTCCTCAGCATCCTCCTTACAAACAACATCTCACATAAGGGTAAATGTATGTGCAAAAGGTGAACAATATGTTTTCTGGCGAAGCCAGTCTAAAACCTAATAAAATGTGTGTGAAACAGAACTCACTGCAAATAAACAAAAACACTCTAACCATAATGCACTAAACACTTATAACAAAAAAATCCATTCCAATGAATTAAATAGACGAAAAGGTATTTAAAAACATCAAAAAAGTGTCCAATAAGAAAAAAATACAGGTGAGTGGTGGATTCCGTGTGCAAATATACAAATGTGCAAAAATAGCAGTGTACTTGAAGTTGATCCGAACTGCCCCTCTTGGGTGGGTACTTACCAAAAGGAAGTTGGTAAGAAGCTCTTAGTAAGTGATACCGTGATTAGGCTTTAGCACAGACGTGTTCTCTGCGAGTCCCGGCAGCTGAAACAATTGATTTTCTCCCCTATGCCGTTGGCTATAACTCAAGGATGAGGAGTCCGATCTTTTCTGATAAGAAATGATGGAGGGGTTAGCTGCTTTATAGCCTACTTTACAATCTGACCCAGGTTTCTCAGAGTTTTTTTGAAAAAAAAATCCCTTTTATATAGTGAGTGCTGCCTTCCACCTGCCCATCACTTTCATCAACTTCCTGGATTCCCAGTGCATTGAAACTCTTTTCCTGCTGCTTGATGTCAAAATGTTTTTTTTCGATCATACTAGGATTTATCCCTTTTCAGAGCAGCTTCGGGTTTTATTTTATTATATTTATTCACACATATTTTATTAATTCATTTATTCTAACTACCACCTCTCTCCAGAAGCGCAGATTTATCTGTTCACATAAGGGTAGCTGGTCATTTTTCCAGCTGACAAAAGAAGTTATTATAATTGTTGTGTCCGTAACTCAGAATTTCTCTTAACAATAATCATTTCAAGGATAACCAAGTTTCTGTCATGTTTGAAAAGAAAATGATA